>NC_134369.1:39642500-39697500 GCF_035582795.1 Mycteria americana
TATCTTTATTAACCATAGTTTAGAATTTTATACCAAGGAGATGTTACTCAGTAGGAATTCAGTGAATATCACATCTGTAGCCTTGTTATTTTATACTCTTCTAGAAAACGGAGGCTAAAAGGGTTCAAGGGCTTCTACATTACGTTTTGAATAGCCCAGCACCTTTGTTCTAAAAATAAATACACGACTCAAAAATAAATAATTAAGTGGGTTCAAACCAGAGACTTACATTGCTTTTGAGGATATTCACATACGATCAGCTGTTGAAAGAGTTGCAGTTCAGCTGTGCTGAGCGAAGATTTAGTGACAGGGGCACCCAGGGACCAGACTCAAAGGCAGAACCTTAGTCTTTTCCTTAGTGAACAAGAAATGGGTATGGAGACATCAGACTAGATGACACAGAGAGATAATACACAGTACCAAAAGTCTTGAATGCTTTCCAGCAGCGTGGAAGACTGGTATGGCCAATCTTTAGGCCAAGATTCAATGAAGAACATTAAGAACAATTGTAAGTTCATTCTTACTTGGCAAAGCACGTCAGTTTATGCTTATCTTTAACCTGTGATTATTGAAGATAATAAAATTTATGCGTGCACTTAAAATTAAGCAAGAGCTTTATTGTTTTGTTGAAAGGAATCCATAGTATGCTGGGGAGAAAGTAGCCTGGCCTGCCATGGCCGGGGCGGGGAGGGCTGTTTTTATATAAGGCTGCATGACAAGGTAAAAAACAGGGAAAACTTTTTGAAGAAGATTTCCTCATCCTCACTTCCCACTCCATATCCTCCCACCTTCCTAAATTACCCTTTTTACATCTCAATTGATGGAAAGACAAAGAAACCACTGTAACTGAGTAGAGCTGCAGAGTGTAGCAAAAATTGCAAGGGACAAGACTGATAAAAGCAAGTCTGGTCCAGCTTGAATATATGAGGCAAAATAAGCAGAAGAAAGCTAAAAATGTACGTTGACAATGAAGGACAAAGAGTATTATAAGCATCATTGCTGCAGTCTGTTAAAGCATTTGCAGCAAACAAAAGATACAAGAACAATTGGCAAGTAGAATTATAGAAGAGAAAGGATAAAAAAGAGAAAAATTATTAAATTAGTTTTTTCATAATTATTTTAAACAGTGCAGCACATGCTCTAGTATTCTGAGAGTCAGGCACTTGTACACATCTTTCTCATTGTTTTCTATGAAGCTCAAGCATATGATTAAAAATCTTTCCTAAATAAGACTGTTTTTCTAAAATCAGGCTGAAGACAGGAATAGAGAACTCCTTGAACAGGAATCACATTTCCAGACATAGGTCCAGGTTCAACCATGTGTATGTGTGATGCTATATTTGAAAATAGTGTATGCACGTATCACAGAGGGAGTACTTAATGTGCTTGAAGTTGGCAGCATGCTTGAGCACCCTGTTAGATTGTGGTGAGAGAGAGAAGGTAAAAGCTGTAAAGGAGAAAGAAAATACTTGTGAAAGGTTTAGGCATTTTTCCAGATTGCTGGTACACTGTAGTGTGCTTACTATTAATGCTGTAACTTGTTATGTAGACCCTTCAGAGCAGAATTCTGCTCACATATCTGATATGACTTTGAAATTCAGACTTTGCCATTTCCAGGTCCAGGTAACATTTAAAAAAGAATAACTGGTTTTAATGAGAAGGGACAGAATTAATTTTATTTATATTTCTGAGGAAAGGGAGATAGGGGATAGACGGATAGTTTGACAGCAGGTGAGAAGCCCTACACTCTAGGTTTTCAGGGAACTAAAACCTAAGCTTTAGGAAAAAAAGCTTAATTTTAAAAAGAACTCATTACTAACTGATTCACTGCTTTTAAGAAATATAGTAAGAATATGTTTGGGTTTAGTAAATGAACATCTTGAAAGGAAAAACTATTTTGGAGACAGAAAATATTAACTTATGGAGGTCTTGCTGTAAGGATTAAATGCAATACTTTGACTATTGCCATGGTCCTATAGAAAATAATGAGAAACTGAGGAAAACACTAGAAGTATGCATTAGAAACTTTCATTTGGTTCCTAAGTTAACCTTATTTGATATTGAAGAAGCTCAGCTATCTTTTTTACCTCTCTCTTTCCTTGTATTTCTGTAAAGTCAAATTCTGCAGAACCTTTTAGACACTATACACTTTCAGCTTTTAAATTATCTTTAATTTTCATTTGTTTATAGGCTTTATATCATTATTCATTCAGTCTAGATATATGACAAATCTCAAATAAAGAAGGTGCTCATGACTTTCTTGGTCTTACACTGCCATTTGGACAGTGTTCAAGTTTAACTGAATATTAAAACCTTACGATGATTATCCAAATGATATCTGTAGATCAGTGGTTTTCAACCTGTAGTCTGCCGTCTGGGAATCTTTGGATTATTCCTGAGCGGTCCATAAAAATTGACTAAAATCCCAGTCTACTTCAGTTGCTTAAATTCACTACACATCTTCAATGGAAATGTTTTACGACTTTGAAAATCAGAAAGGTTGCAAACCCTTTTATAGAGATTTAATCATCACTTGCTTAGGATATTATTGATCTTTTCCAAAAAGCAACTGATAACTATGAAGGTTTTGCTTACGTTAAGCAGCAGATGGTTTCTTCTGGATAGCTCCTGACTGGAAAACATTAAAATGTTTTTTCAGAATATATTCACTGAATTTTCCCTAAAATTCCTTGAGATTTTCATTTTTATATGGAAATATTTTTCAGTACATGGAAACCAGGCCTTGGAAAAGGCCTTGCATCAAGCAAATCCACAGCAGATAACTAAAAAAGCAAGTCTCATGTCAGTAGATTAAAGTGTGCTCGGCAGAAAATGATGAAATTGTGCTATGGAAAATTAAAAGTCCACAAACTGAAAATGTAAAATATTATTCATTTGTGATGGAGATGTCCCAAATAATGTTACTCCTCTTGTTTACTATGTAAATGGGGAAAGAATCAACCCCATGTGTTTCACGAGGAAGCCCCAGCAGTAGTTAGATCAGTCACCAAGACCCAGAATTAAATCTTGAGACAGGGTGGAGGCCTGTTGATTTTGGGGGAAAAGTGCCAGAGCCAAACCCAAACCCCAGACTCCAGCCCTTGGGCACATTCTTAATGAGATGCTATTTTTTTGTAGACTTTCAGTTGCAGCAACTATTTTTTTTTAATTATGTGTCTGGTAATGCTATGTAAACGCTGCAGGGTTTAGCTTATGAAAGGTTCATGAACTGAACCATGCAGTTTGGTTTGCAGCAATTGGTAACAAAATTCTGCCTAAAGTTATATGTAGGTGTCACTCTTTGATGAAAGATAAGCTTCTAAGGAGAATATCAACCCTTCTTACGTGGAGGGGGAATGTGTCCTCCCCACTTTCATCCAGCCTATGGAACCCTTCCCTTGCTGGGGAAGTTAAGAGGACCTGTAACTTGCATGAGAAATCTCAGCTGCTGTTGCAACATCAGATGATATTTGCAGTAGATACCATACAGGTATAGCAGATAGCAGAAACCATACAGGGAACAGATACCATACAGGTATTGCGAAGAGCACTATAATGAAGTGAGAAGTGATCTGGGAGTCACTGCACTTTCTCTTGTAACTCAACTTTGATATTGTCCCTTTAAGAAAATATTTATGACAAAAGTCCGGAAAGGATAGGTTTATTCTCACTGGCAAAGAAAAAAATGGTAGGTGCCTCTGAGATGAACTTGCTAGTTTCAGTGAGGGCCCCTGCCTCAGGGAATCAATAGACACCTCTGTGGGCTGAGAGGTTGGAGGGACTCATTGAAAGAAGAAGAGGCTATAAACTCAGGAGGAAAAGAAAGCTAAGGTCCTGGATTTAGCCTTGATCTACCTCTGTTGCTCATAGAAAAGTTGACCACTGACCTAACTGTGGCTTCTAAGGATATTAAAATTTTCGATATATTTTTTAACAATGCAAAAGATGAACAAGTACTTGTTAAAATCAGTAGTCCAAGACCTTGGAAACACATTGCAAATCTAGGAAATCAAGAGTAAACTGGGAATGGAGTAAAATAATTCTGCCTGAAACAGTAGTAAACATATGGAATAATTGGCCAGCGAAGCAAGTAATCTAAATGAGTTTAAGAGACAGCTGGACGTTTTTATCTCAGGAGAGAAAGGACTGAAGGATATAGTGATAAACCAGGGAGGTGAGGATGAAATATACTGAAAGAAAAGGCTTGATGAACCAAAGAGCCTTTCTCTAGTCAGCAATTTCTTATGTTTATAAATGCAATATGAATAGCTGCTGTGTGAATATGCTATTCCTACGTAGTGTCACCATGTCTAAAGAAGAAACATTTTGTTTCAGAAGATGGATTTTACTGATGCAGCCTCCACTGCCAGTAATAGATCTGCTGGATCCACCCACTAAACACAAGCTCAACTGCCCCCATTCTCTCTCCAAAAAGTGAATTATTTACACCGTACTTCATTGCTTCAACTTTCAAATGACTTCATGTAGTAGTACCTTACAATCCTTTCCTTAGCAATTCTGTGGCTAGTGAAAGTATGATGCGGAGCCATAGATTTCCACTCCAGCTAGCCTGCAGGGAAAATTTTCTTTATTACTATTTTGTCTCCCAACCATGACATTTTGGACGAGCCATGGTGGAAAAATCATTGATACAGATATTAACAAATAAAGCCGAATTCATTCCAAGTAGTGTCTCTAGCTAGTTCTGTCTCTAGCTAGATCTGATGTAGCTTATAGTTTTCCTCCCTGTCATCACAGTCACACCATCATTTCCTGCAGAAAACAAAAGAGAGAGAGAAGCATAAAATATAGAGAAATGGAAACAGCATTCAATTTTCAATACTAACTTCTGTATCCAGGCTCAAAGTTCAATTTCAATGCAAGTCCTATATGTGGTTACCTAACTACCCAACTGCTCCACAAATCAGACATTTGGATGTGTAATTGGCAAGGTTTATGACTGTAATTAATTGTGGTTTTAACTGATTGCAGATGCAAAATTGCACCTCTAGGAAAGGAGGCCAGGTTGAGGCCCTTTCAAAAATCATGTTCTTCAGGTTGAACCAGAAAGATTGTACAGTAAGTTGAATTAATTTCAAAAAGACTTGATTTTCCACTTACTTGCAGTTTTGCTTTTGCTGGTGAAACATCACTGGCTTTAGCACAGTTTTCCTGATTAGCACTGGTGCAAGTTTAAAAAAAAAAAGGTCTCTCTGTGTCTGGAATTAGGGGTGTGGGAGGAAGCTGGATGTATCAGTGCTGAGTGTGCAGCTGCACCACTTGTGTTTGGAAAGAGAGGCAGCACTGCCAGCTTCCTCTGTTTAGAAGTGTTGGGACCGATTGGTGAAATGCCCATTCTGACACTAAAATTACGATTTCGATAGTACCGTAGCCATTGTGCCTCTGTCCCCCGCTGCGTCAGATGAGCATTTCTGGAAAGAGTAACCCTTGCTCAAAGTAACGCTGTTTCCAGAAATTTAGATTTGCTCCAACACTGTGCAAATAACTCAACAACCAGCATCTTTTGAAAGTAAACAAAGCAGGGAGGAAAGGGGAAGGGAAAGGACTGCCAGCTCCGAGCAGAGATTTAATAGAAACTCTTAAGTTCAACTGTATTAGCTCCTTTGCGCCTCATCATTTTACTGTGTGAAGGAAGTCTGAAATAAGGATCTCCACTATATTATCGCAGGATATGCATTTCTTTGAAGTGTTGTCATATCTGATTCATATTCCTGATTGCATTTAACGAAGAACAATAAAGCAATGTACAGAGTTTGTGTAATTCAAATAAACTCACACAAAAATAGGCAGGTTACCATATTCATTGGGGAGGGGGAGAAATATGGTCATCCCCAGCATATACGCTACAGCCCCAGTTCAGAAATCACCAATTATTTAATTGCCCTATTCAGATATACAACAAAGCTTTCCATTCCTCTTGATAATTGGGATTTTCATTATCCTTCTCCCACCCATCAGGAGAGAGGATAATAAATCCCACTGTCTACAAATCATGTACTGGGCACAGGTCCCTCTTTCTGCACTTCAGTGTAGAAGTATTTGTAATAGAGACCATATTTGCTCAGTTCTCTTCTGCTTGGCAGTTTTATCCTTTATGCGAAACCAAACCTACAGAAATCATTCTGTAATCAGGAAACATATTGTTATCACAGTATACTTTCCGTTAGACTTCATGTGTTGGAAAAATCTTCTCCCCTCCCCCCCATTAATTTTCATTTCTGCACTTAGATTCATCTGAAAGGTCCCCTTTCTCTTGGGCTAGTACTGCAGGCAACGACTCACTGGAGACTTGTTCCCTAGTGACAGCAATAAGTCTCACTGGGCTTGCTTGAGAAGACGTTTGCCAAGCCTTTACTGCTCACCCAAAAGACTTGGGGTAGAAAAGAAACTGTCTGAAAGTTGCTAATATTTTACTATTTATATTTGAAGGTTCATTTGTGTTAGCCGAGACGGTGCCAAGTTGCAGGGTAGAGAAAGGAGGGAGAACTCCAGAATACAGCCACAGGACCTCGTCGCTGCCTTGCTGTTCTTGGGGTTTTTTTCCTTGGAGTTTTCCAAGGAAGAACTAGTTGAGGCAGCGCCTGGAAGACAGGGAGTTTGCTTCTGATTGTGACATGGCCCAACCGTGTTAATCTATTCAAGTATTTAAGTCCCTAACACATAATAAAGGTGAATTTTCTTCCTCTCCCACATCTTTATTTTTTCTCCCGAGGCATCTCCTCTGTGGTGTTTTTTCTTGATAGTCCATGACGCTGGCCTGCTCAGCTCGCTCAGCCCAAACAGGTCCCCTGCAAATTCCAGAACAGCATCCTCATCTATGTCCCCTCCTCTGGTCCCAGCCTGAAACGCAATGAAGGGAGGGAATTTAGGAACGTAGCACTGGGCCTGGACCCTTCATTGAAGAATTTCCAAAAGGTTAAGCTTTTTTATTTCTCCCGGCATGATATACTCTAATAGCTCTCCTTGGCTTACCCTTGAGATTCAAAACATGTAAGAATTAGTCACTGCTCTGAGAGTTAATTCCTCTCTGATTCTGTTCTCCCCCCTGCAGGAGAAAGGGTCTAGTAATACTTACCTGACACCTCACACTGGAGTAAAATCGCATTGTTAACATAAATAGTTCACAGTTCATAAATGAAAATATAATGTAAGTTTTTGAGATGTATTTTAATTATCTTTTCTGCAGGTTCACATGGTTTGGAAAGCTTTGGAAATAGAAAAATGTCAGAATGAGAGAGTTTGCATGACAGGAGGGCATTTCCTAGTCACAGTTTCAGTTCTCTTGCAGGAGATCTCACAGATTACCAGTGAAGAGAGAAATATATCTTCTTTTCAGTGTGAACAATTCCAGATTTCCTCCTTTGAAAAAAAAAAACAAAAAAAACCCCAGCAAACTATCAGCAGAGAAAATAGAGAAAGCACTGCTTTAAAATTTCTGTTTCAGAACATTTTTGCTGCGCTTGCTTCAAGTTCCATTTCCTGCTTCATTGTTTTATTGTGATTGTAGTAGAAAACATATTCCCTTCTTTGTATGTGACTCATAATCACTGTTGCTGACTATTCATTCAGTTCAGACTTGCTGCTGTGTCCCAGCCTTTATCCAAGACCTGCTTTGTTCTAGTATTTGGTTGGGAATGCGAGCAGGTTTTATTCCTCTTTTTATACCTCGCAAGGTAAACAAGGGAGAGACATTACATTTTCCATGTGTTTCCAGACATATCTTATCTTTTATGTTAGTCACTCTAAGCTGATGTTTCGGGCTGTTTCAAGTTGACCCCTCAAGTTGTGAACTTCCTTGAAAAACACTGATAAGCAAAAAAACTTTAACAGCAATTAGCGAGGGAGTGGTGGTGCCTTGAGTTAACATTAGCCTTTTATCTCAAGAAATCAGAATGCAAATGTAGCAAAAGTTCCCAGGTAAAGAAATAAATATATTGGCAAATCAGCGTGGTGGCTTCAGCACCATACTTATGAAAGGAAGTGGCCTGTAGTTCAGAAAGAGCATCATTCGAAGGTGCTTGCCAAAAGATGTGGTTTCTCTCTCAAGTCAGTGAAGGGAGGTGTGTTGCTGAAGAGCAACATCAGCTACCATGGCATTTTCCAGCTTTTCACCATTCTGAAATCCCACGAGGACCCTGGCCTATTGAGAGCAGCCCTGTGGAGAACAACTTGGGGGTACTGATGGATGAAAAACTGGACATGAGCCGGCAATGTGCGCTCACAGTCCAGAAAGCCAACCGTATCCTGGGCTGCATCAAAAGAAGCGAGACCAGCAGGTCGAGGGAGGTGATTCTGCCCCTCTACTTGGCTCTGGTGAGACCCCACCTGGAGTACTGCGTCCAGCTCTGCGGCCCCCAGCATAAGAAAGACATGGACCTGCTTGAGCGGGTCCAGAGGAGGTCACAAAGATGATCAGGGCGCTGGAGCACCTCCCATATGAGGACAGGCTGAGAGAGTTGGGGTTGTTTACCCTAGAGAAGAGAAGGCTCCGGGGAGACATTATAGCGGCCTTCCAGGACTTAGAGGGGGCCTATGGGAAAGATGGGGAGGGGCTCTTTATCAGTGAGTATAGTGATAGGATGAGGTGTAACAGTTTTAAATGGAAAGAGGGTAGATTTAGATTACATATTAGGAAGAAATTCTTTACTCTGAGGGTGGTGAGACACTGGAACAGGTTGCCCAGAGAAGCTGTGGATGCCCCCTCCCTGGAAATGCTCAAGGTCAGGTTGGATGGGGCTTTGAGCAACCTGATCTAGTGGAAGGTATCCCTGCCCAGGCAGGGGGGTTAAGCAGGATGACCTTTAAGGTCCCTTCCAACCCAAACCACGCTATGATTCAATAGGTGGGATTTGTGCTGTGAAGAGTGAAGGATCAAACCCTGCTGCAGTTCCACCTTCCCCTCTTAATATGCACTAGCAATTTGACCACGCAGGGTCAATTATTTCCCAATACCGTTTCATTTTTGCCCAGGAGTTTGTAAATAATGGGAACACATGGTTAGGGATAGAGTGAAGAAATCTCTTCTTAATTAGGAGTTTATTCAGGCAGGGATGGGGTTTTTTTCTTTTCATGAATTTGTTGATTACTCAGTGAGTGTTTCATGTAAATAAATCTGAGCCTGGGACTGCTTGCAAAATCAGTTCCCCGCATGCATCATTATTCATTTTTTCCATTTTTCCATTGGTTGCCTAAGCCACACGGCCTGATTTCTGATCACTGTCTCCCTGAAAGTAGCTGTACAACAGTTTTACTAACAAAAGGAAGGATGTTATCAAGTTTTCATTCTCTCATGGACAGCGTGGGAACAACTTACTGACTTAGGAAGAGGCAAGTTGGCAAAAACAGGGAGAATTTTCCTTTTCTTTTTCCAGTTCTCTCGCATCAGGTCTTTCCCTGAAATATCACTGTTAGAAAGCATAGTAGAAAAATGATATGGGCTAAGATAAGATTTTTAAAAGTCCATCTTATCTGGAGAACAGTAACTCCACCTGCACATGGGTCTATATTAAGGAACAGCAGAACAATCAGAAATTAGTGGAATACCTGGATCCTAGTACGTGGGTCTATGGAAGAACAAGAGAGGGAACCAGTCCTGTGCTCAAGGAGCAAGTCAGAAAGCTGAAGGAGAGACATCCTTGTGTCAACGTTACGATTATCCCAGAACCCTGCCAGGGCAAAGCAGCTCTTGCTCCAGCTGAGCTCTCTGCGCAGTGTGAGCACTAAGCACCACAGTCATATTCCTACCTGTCCCTTGTGGAGCTGCAAAGCCTGTGTGGCGGTGGATTCGACATTGCCTTTTATCTTTTATCTCATTTGACAGTTTTGTATTATTTGTGACAGATCGCAGTGTTATTTTCACAAACACTGAGTAACTATGTTATGGGGGTATTTGTTCATTCCTCGCTTGGAAGGTTGCAATTAGAGACTCCTTAAGCCTCCACTCTGGCTGTGTGGGGAAAGGACAGTACAGGAAATTTCTTCTTGCTTATTTCTAAAGCAGTGCAATATTTGCACTCGCCTTCATACATTATCAGCATGTTAGCGAGCAAGCCGGTTGTGGAATAAGGTAGGGAGCTACAAGAATATGGGCTTATGCCAGCCCTGATCCCACCATGGGAAAGTCCTAACATGAGCACTTCTAGCAGAGCTGCTGCCTAGTCTGCCTCTTCTGCGACTGCCGGAGCACAGTGCTTGGCGCGAAGGTACACGTCTGCCAGCACAAATGGTCAAGGTAAAGCAGGAAGCCATTAGGAATTATTCCACCCACTCGCTCCATCCCCAAAAACACCGTTTTATTGCTAAGTGGATGGGCTTGGAATGAATTTATCCACATTCATGCAAGCAAAATTAATTTGTGCAAATGCTCATAAGAAAAATGAATGAGCCAGGGTTCAAAATAATAAATTGATCAGACTCACCTTCCTCCAAGAAACGCAAAACATTCCTACATCCTCAGTTAGGAGGACAAAACAAGACATTGTTCTTATTACAGAAGGGGTAGTTAAAGGGGTATGGGTTTGATTAAAACTTTATATTTTATAAAATTGTGTTATTATATTATTTTATAATGTTTAAGAGCATGCGCTTTAACTAAAATTCCTTTAAAATGTAAGTAAGCAGCACAATTTTTAAAGAGGCTGAAAAACTTGATGCAAAATACTAGCTTTTGGAACCAGGAAAACCATTTTCCATTAACTAAAATAACAGATTCGTATTGTTTTCTATACAGATGATGGTTAGGTATTTAGATCCCATTCCTGCAGGGTATCTGTCCATTCCCTTACAGATTAGCAGCAGCTAGCAGGATGAACCCCAGACTGTTTTGGATCCGACCTCTCTTCAGGTGCAGAAAGGAAATCAGTAAAAAAAGAAAAATCACTTGAAAATTGCTGATCAAAAATCATCAATAACTCTGCTCACTGACCTTGCTGTCGCTAACAAGGCTGGTGGAGACTGGCCGCATCGCAAAAAATAGTCAAGGTCTAATGTGATGCTGACCCTGTTGTGTGTTTTACATTTTGGAATGAAAAGGAAAGAACAGAATCTCTCAACAGGCTACGCATTTATAATTAATACTGATTGGCTATACTGCTAATTTTATGTGATAAAGATATTCAAATATTGTCAATAAACCAGGAATAAGTGATGTGTAAAATAATTAACACTAAAGAGGACACAATAAGTTACTGATTAAAATCCATAGATGGATTACGTGACCCTGTGATTGCAAAGACTACCGAGCACGCGACTTGGTATACATCTTTTGGTCCAAACACCTCATTGCACTCTGTCATATTGCTGGCTCCTGACATTAAATAAAATTCAGGTATGATTTATGGGGTGGCCTTTTGACAGGAGCTGGAATCAGAAATGGTTTAGGCTTTGCCAGTGTTCAGCACTGTTTTCATTACCTACTGATATAATGCAAGTATTACATTTAGTCAACCGAATTATGTGTAGTTCTCTGAGATTCTCCCTCACTCCCTGTAGTCATTGTTCCACTCATAATAAAATTATCCTATCAATTTGCCACAAGAGGAAGACTGGAGTTCACTAAATTACAGCCATGTGTGTTTGTGCACTAGACAAAGTGATACCAATTAAAAAAAAAAAAAACCAAACCCAACTAGATTCTATTTTTAAATTGTTCATGGAGAACGGTGAGATTGGCTCACAGAGGCGGCCACCCCTGAATTCCAAGCACTGGAAATTTCATTTTCCTTAATTAGTAAAACAGCATCTATCTAGAAAAAGAAAAGAATAAAACCACAAGTGAGATGCTAAATAATATGTCAAAAATGACACCTGGCCTCCCCTATGACTGATTAGTTTGAGAGATTTGCTATGTGAGGTGGAAGCATCATTTTGCACTTCTTTCCCCCTGCTCCCCGTATAATTTTATTTTTTTTAGGCAGCCTGAAAATGGTGGTTTTATACGCAGACAGCAAAACACCCCAGTTCTGACAGCTGAAGCGAAGCCATCTCAGTGGTTTAGCAGTACTGCCACACAGAAGACCTGAATTTGGGAGTGGCCCAGGGGCACTCGCTTTATGAGCCTTTGATGCTCTGATGTGTCACAGAGGTGATGTGCTTTGACTCCAGGCAGCAGCGGTTGCTGACGGCTCCCGACTCTGTAAGCACCTCCTGATGGCTGAATTATGACGCAGCACTCGCATGGCGTGGTAGGAGATTGCTTAGCTCTGTCCTGGCTGGGGAATGAATGAAGTTAATAGCTGTTTCATGTACTATGTGCTGGTAGACAAAACGCTCCCCAAATTAATCTGGCTGTGTATCAGAAGAACTTTTTACAGAGCTTCTGCAGCAACAGCTAGGCTTCGCGCTACGTGTAAGCAGAATGACTTCCCGGGGCCATCTCCACACTCTTTCTGCTTACAACCTGTGATTATTCCTCTGAGTTCCAGTGAATTACTACTTTTTTATTTTTAACAGTTACTGGTGGTTGTGACTTTCGTGCCAATAAGCATTCAACTGAGGACCAGAAATTGCTAGCATACAGTTCAGTCTAGAGACATGGCATCTATGCCATCTCCTGCAACTCCTGAGACATGGAAGTACCTCAAGTGTGCTGACTTTTCAGCAGGTCTTCCAGTTCTTACTTTCCTGGATATTCCTTTTTTCTTCGACTTTGCTGCTGTCTTTATACCGTTGGTTGGTTTTATGCTGGAACTCTGTACTCTTTATATGTCTCTTCTCATCAGGTGAAGATAGCTCCAATGTGAAGGTAGCTATGGATCTTCATAAGTCCCGCTTATGCTGCTACTGGCAGGGTGTTCTGGATGATATTTTGTAGTTACGTTTAGTCATTTTAGTACTGTTATGATTCTTTTCAGATACTGTATATGAGCTCTGAGTGATTGTTTCTTTGCTGTCACTTTATGTGTCGATTTTATTGCTGGGTTCGCACCTATGCATTATGGCTGTAGGTCCATGTCTTCTTTGCTATGCAGTGTTTCCTGCTTGGCTGATGTTTCTCTTAACTGATTTGTTGCCCATCTATTGTCCTTATTCTGGATTGCAGCAGGCTAATTCCCAAGGAAATGATCTTGATTTATCTCTCCATGCTGGGCTCACATTTAGCTCCAGGGACAGTTTACTGTGGTGGTCCAATACTGCAAAGTGGGGATTAGTTCTTACCTTTCCTGCCTTTGCCATTTGTCTTCTGTCTGTCTCTGAAAACTCTTGACACGGAGGAGATCATGCCTATTTTTTATTTGCTTATGAGGAGAAGCTCCCAGTTTGACATTGTATTACTGAAATTCTACTGCTCTACATTAAGCTCCACATAGTAGCCCATGTAATACCTTGCAAAATGTGACCTATGCTTTTGGTTGATTTTCTTGGTTCTAGTCCACATTTATTCAATCTAGCATTAAGCAGCTAAGTGGGCACTTAAATTATGAGCATATTTGCCCTTATCTAATCAACATGGATGGAGAAGAGCACTTTCAGAGGGCAGTTTGGATCACAGGTTAACTTGCTCTGTGGAAGTACCTACTTTTCTTTGCTGCTGGTGGGAGTGACTCTCCAATGCTTTACGTTATGCAGGATGAACTTGGGCCCAAGTCTGCTTACCCAAAATCAAAGTAATGATTCCCTGTCTCTGTTTAGTTTCTATCCTCAAAAGTTCAGTCCAAACCAAGTTTTGGGTTAGGAGTCCATGAGACTATAGCATCCTTTGTCAATAACTGTTAAGCACCCCACACTGTTCCATGCACATTCTTCACTTGTCTTTCATGCTTGATGCCTGGTTAGACAGTACATTCCTCAACTTATCTCTTGTATTTATCCCCCAAGAAGTCGTCTATGCAAACTTATTTTACTATGTAATGAGATCAGACTAGCAGTGTGCTGCCAGTCACTTACTGAGGTTTAGCTGATGAGTGCTCCCTTATTGAGGAATAGTAAATCATTTGCTTATGATTGTTTACCCATATCCTGAACAGAAATAAGATCAAGATCAGAAAAACTCATTCTTAGCACAGCCAGATGAAATCTTGGCCCTGCTGGAATCTGAAGAATCAAACTAATAAAAAATTGAGAAATCCCTCTACCTTTTACGTCATCCACCACTTTCTGACTGCATTTGTATTCCAGACACTGGAGGTGACAATGCCAGCAAAGCAGGCTCAGTCTGAAGTGCAATCTTGTCCATCTTAGGAGATTCACGCAACAGGTTATGGACACGCAACTTACCATGAAGCAAAGTATAATGTGCACTTGTACCTTGACAGCCACTCTTTGGTAACTGCTTACACACGTGTTCTCTCTCCATTGTAAATGCAGCGTTTCTGGGGCAATTTACCTCTTGAAGATGGGATAAATCTGATTTCCTCTTCTGGAGAGCATGCACAACTCATTACTAAGGAACAGCTGATATCATGTATATTCACACTTTAAGTTATGCTACCTGAGATTGCCCCTGTGCCCTACCTTCTGGCCCATCACAGAGCTAATGAACCCAACCTCTGCTTTAAAGAGGGCATAGCAACTTCAACTTTTGAGACTGGCTATCACAGCAGTCAATAACTGTGAGGGTTTGTAAGGGAACGTGACGTGAAACAAGTCCTGTATGTACTGTTATAGTCAGTGTTTCCAATTTGCTCCATGAAAACCATGTCAACTGTGGTTGGAAGTGTGAAAAATTTTGCAAAGGTATTACTCAAGTACTTGTTGAATTAAGGAGAATTTAATATGTTAGCTCATGGTCACAGTGCTACATAGCTAGGTCTGAGACAATATTTCTAAGTGCATATTGCTTTGAGCTTTTTGGTTGATTGCTTGTTCCTGATCTCTTAGGCCATAATACTGAACTTGCAATGCAAATGCAATGCAATGCAAAACCAAGCTGCTCTATGGAGAATTCAGATTTTATTTTCTTGTTAGGCTAGATTTGGGTTGGATATGGTCCTTGTCCAAATGTTTTACCTGTCCCTTTTTCAGTGAAATATTTTTTGACAGACCTTACACTTCAGCACAGTCTACAGTAATACTATTTTTGGTGAACTGGATGAAAAGGTAGTCAGCCCTTTGTGAATTGTTCAAGCACGAAAGCGAGGAGACAAGCATTTTTCTCTTTAGAATTTGTAATTTTTGGTTTTTGTTCTCAGCTCCTGCTAAATTTCTCTTTACTACAACTACAAAACCTGTATGCCATGCAAAAGCGTTTGTGTAAAAACTGCTGTTGATTACAATGCTTGGACTAGAGCAAAGGGAGAGGAGAGTTGCATCCATAATATTCACAACTGGACATGGAGTCAGGTGCAGCCTTCAAGTGAAGTGGTACATATCCTGCTGTAAGAATCTCCTCACAGCATCAGGAATAGGGGCAGATTCACCAGGACTAGTACCACCTGTTAGCACCATGTGTGGTTGCCCATGCCACTGTGTGGCAGGGAAGTTCAGTGGTGGTACAACTCCCACATCACCATGGTGGCTACCTCCATCCCAGAGGAGCTCCTGCCAGGCCTTGTTCAGATCAGAGGAAGCCTGTCTGAGTACAGAACTGCATGAATTGGCTCCATGTTTATTTTCACCAACTATAAGAAGGTGGGTCAGTTGAGAATGCAGAGCCGATGCCAGCAGAGCTTCATTGCATGACTTTTCTTATATCCACAAATCAGGCTGTTCACATTCATGATCAATGACAGAGAATAAGATTCAGAGAAAAGGATAGTCTGGCTGCACAAATCCTTAAGACCAAAAGGTCTTAATGGATTCCATATGAGAGGAAAAGGTGCTGTCCCCTATAGAATTCATATTTATGGAAGAATACAGTTCCTATTCTTTGCAACACACCAACGTTTGTATGGTTTTTCTTCTGAGTTCTACAAGTTGTTTATTTCTAAGAGATCAAACTTGCATCAAATAAGTCAATAGCAAATAAATAAGGTGTATCCTAGGATAAATAGGATTTATCTTATTGAAATCCTAGAATTTCAAATGTTAAGATCAAGTAATCCATAATAGCAGCCAGCAAAAGCCGCAGTGTAGCCAAGTGAATAGTATGCTGGGACCCAGCAGACATGGGGCATTTTCTTCCTTGTGTCTCTGAGCTGCTTAGGCAGGTCACTTTACTTCTTTCTGCCTCAGTTATTCCATCTAAAAATGGCAATAATAATACTGTCGTACTTCGTGATGCTAGGTAGTACTACAATAACCTCTTCCTTACATGGAGGAACTAAGAGATATCAGAAATACAAATATATTTTCTGCAATGGGCTGTTGCTTTCAAGGCTCAGAGAAGACTGTTAGCAAAGTTGCTATTTTTGGTTACAAAAATTGTGGTTTCAAGTTTATTACTAGAATGAATTATCTTCTATTTCATTTCAAGCTTGCTTATTGAAGAATGTGTAGTGCATTCACCACATCAAACTTCATAATTTTTATTCATTTTTTTGTATAATTCTCGTATTCATTAGTTGTTCTTATTACAGCAATAATGGATGACATTCATTTTAAGCAGCACTTATTTTCAGTGACCAATAACTGTTTGAAATAATTAGATCCTGAGCTTAAATTTTGATACTTATTTTCATCTCAAGAGTGAATGATTTGGATGTTTAATTTTGAAAATCTGAAACCAAGCCGGGTTATTTTTCAGGCTAAGAAATTCAGGAAATGGCAGGTATCATTTGGTTTGTTTTTTAGCAATTCTGAAATACACTGCTCAATCTGGTTTCCTTTTATCAATTTATTGAGTACTGTATTTCATCTTGTACTAGAAAAAGAAGGGAAAAACCAAGAAATATTTTTTTAAAGCATATAGCGACTTAGGAGCTCAAGTTCTATGGAAAATCAACTAGGCAAATTTGCATGAGTCACTTAGGCTCAAAGTTTCCCAGATATACGTAGCTAGGTCTCATTGAAATAATTGCCTTTTAGTTGAAATGAGTTACTTGCAATGGTGTAAGGGTGCTTTTAAAGTTTTGGTTTTCTTGAAAATTTTGCTCAGAACTGGGTGGCTAGCTTAACACCAAAAAGCAGCTGATTACAAATGTGGTCCCGTTGCAAAGCCCTTGCTAAGGCTAGTGGAAGGTGATAGGAGCAGCCTCGGTCACCGGTGGTTCCCACCGAGACTCTCTGTCAGGGAGAACGGCAAAAATAGTGCCTTGGTATTTTTCAAATTCCCGGAGAAAGGCTGGACTGCCCTCGTGAAATGGGCGCTCGTGCTGCTCCCTTTGACTTTGGTAACCTAGTTTATTTATTTAGTGACTGGCGAATCAAAGCGAGAAGAACTACCACTTTGTTCGGTTCCATTGATGTCCCCCATCATGTGTGGGGAGATTCTTCCCTGCCAACCGTACAAAGCTAACCTTTATCCTCTTTTAAATCCCTCCTTAAAGCTTGCCTCTACCTGTGCCTACAAATCACTCCCATCTGTCTCTGGTTAGGCAAGTGACTCTTGCTTTTCTGCTAAACTGTTTGTTTTATTGTTACTTAATCCTCCCAAACCACCCCCACCCCCTCACATCTCCCTGTGAGCTCTCTCTGATATGCAGATCGGGAAAGTTTTGAGGTGGGGGCTCTATTATTTTAGCAGTATGTTTAGCCTAGCACAAGGGGCCTGATCCTTAACTGACACCCTGTGCATCATCATAACTAACACAAAATAGTAACAGAGGATTTTACAGGCTAGCAGGTATTTACAGGGCAAATGATAAATAACGAAGGGGGGTTGTGTTTTGTGTAAGCAAAGAAATACGGCGAAATCTTCTGCAGGAACTTGAGCCTATTCAGTGCATAATCATTCCTAGCCTTTCTGCTACGTTAATACACAATCAACTCCTATGAAGACCTAACTCTGTTGCTTTCAGGGGTCCACAGTCCTTACCTGTAACAATAGCCAAGCTCAACTCAAGTTATATTTAAAATTTTTGCTAATCAGTATGGATTTGAGTGCTTTCTAAGAAGTACTCTGTTCATTTTAAGTGCTGCAACTGGAGCTTTGTCATTAGAAAAGAAACATTTGGGGGTCTGGGAAACAAAACAGGAATGCCAGTAAGGTAATTATCCTAACAGTCGACTCTGGGAGCGCAGGAAGTGGTGCTCTGTGGCGTGAATGCTGCTCCTCACAGCCCCGGTTGGAAACGAGACGTTTCCACTAGATAACTCAAAATAAGTTTTAATAGTATTTTTAATCATGAAAATGTTTCAAACACTCCTCCGCCTATTCATTACAGCAGGAGTGGTTATTTCGTTTTTTAATAGGAGCACTTACAAACAATCCAAGTGTAATAACCAGCAGCATAAAATTATCAGTGATTTAGCCGATGCTGAACTTCTCACTTGTCAAACAGCACAGATTGTTTTTTCTCCTTTTTCTTAGCTCTTAGGTAAATTTCACTGCTTGGTAGCATCTCACACCAGACAAAGAGCAGGGAAGGGATGAAAAAGCATGAAGCATAAGCATCGCAAGGCCAACACAATTTCTTGTTTGTGAATGAAAACCAGGGTTGTAAGCTAAGTGGGAAACGCTGGCTGGGAGCTGTCTCAAATCCCTGCAAGTAAAAGCATCAGGGATCAGAAAGCCGGTTCCAAAGGCAAGTGAAAGGCTGTTGATGAATTACTTTGTGCGTGTTTTAATTACCCTATCATCCTGAGATTTTTGTGTATTGATCTGAACAGTAGTAATAAAGCGCTTTCCTCCCCTCACTCCCTTCTAAGCATTAGAGCTTTGTCTATTAGGTATGCTTCTAAGGAGAGAAATTACTCATCTTCCAGACTAGCATGGAGAAAGGGGGAAAAAAATACAAATGGGCGGGCATGATCTCTTCTGCTATTCAATATGTTTAAATCTAAATTGTTCATATGATTATTCCAGCATGTATTTTCTTCTAGGCTGCAGCCAGGCAGAAAAATTTGAAACATGAGGAACCGGACAATGCTAATGTGAAATAAAATGTAGTTAAATGTTACATTCCTTTGAATGTCATTTACCAATAGTTATGTATCATACTGAAATTAAAGGAAAATATTAGCCTGAGAGTCAATGTATTAGTGGGATTTACAATAACTAATATTTGAATAACCCTGGAAAAAAAAAAACAACTGAAACGAACATTACTAACATTCGATCAAGAATGGCTCTGGGCAAAGGTGACTGGGAAGGATACCTCAGAATAATTTTGAGAAGGTATTTTTTGTGAGCTCTTCAGGGATTCTCTGTAATTTAAAAGCTAACTATTCACTTTAAATATTAACCAGTATAAATAATGATAATAAAAGATACAGATAACGACCTTTACTAGGTAATGGCAAAAGAAGAAGAAGAAAAAAAAGTAGTTTCACAACAGCACTGAAAGGCAAGCATGTGGAACCTCGTGTTACATGCAGGCAGACCTGCACACTCATTTGAGCCTCAGTTCCTTGAGGAACTTACACTGAGAATTTGGCTCAGCTCAAAGCTGCAAATTCTCTCATCAAATCCCAAAGCAAGACACTGACAAACTTGAAAATGAAGTCTCCCTCAGCCTTCACTCAGCCACCGGGCCAGGCTGCCCGACGTCTCCCCACTTCCCTCTCCTTGCAAACGGGGCTGCCAGACTCCGGCCGGGACCTGCGAGACACGCCGGCAAGCAGAGACCGGTGGGGCCCCCATGAAGGATGGGGCACATGTATGAGCGAGGGGATTCCAAATCCCATCTTTACCCAATAATAATTAATAATTAATTAATACTTAACACCCATCTAGTGCTTTACAAGCATTAACTAATTAAGCCAATTCACCCAAGGTCAGTCCTTTGTACTCTCACAATACCCAACATCTTTTTGATCATACACCCTAAAGAGGAAAAACAGTATATCAGCAATGTTAGTTTTAGCCTAACGTTATTTGGCAATTTTGATCATTAGGGATGGAATTAATCAAATATCTACTGTGTCCCATTTTTGCATTTTATCTTCCATTCTGCATTTACTATTTTTATCTTTATTAATAGCTACTGCTCAGTGGCCTTAAAGAATTTCGCCATTCAACAGAAACTTTTCTTTCCAGAGACTTATGCTAATTAGTACCTTGTTTGTGGCTTCAGTGTGATTTATGAGCTACTCGGAGCCCTGAATAACAAAATATCAGGCTATCTCCATAACTGTCTATTAATTTGTTTATCTTTCTATCTGTCTACCTATCTGCTGAAATTTAAAACAGTGCAATAACTTTAAGAACAGTGACACTAATGCAGCATTAGATTAAAAGAATGTTACTTTATACAGGCGTAAAAGTAATTTAGAGGCACTTAGAGGAAGCTATATACTTAACATGATTCTTGGCCAGTGAAGACAGGTTGATCCCACTCATTTTGGGATTGCTAATTTGCAGTTAATTAGGAAGATTGATTCTGTTCTCTGATGCATAGGCCCAACCCTAAATGCATTTTTCCGGTTTCCGTGGCACCATGCTAGTTATCATTGTCATGGTGCAAGTATAACTGAATGACACGGTCCTTCATAAAACATAATACTTGGGGAGTTTGGGAAAGTAAATCTAGTAACCATTAGCAAACATTTTTCTGGTTTACTCTGCAGACTAAAATCTAGTGCCATCTGCATTTAAAACAACTTTCAAATTACATTCCTTTGAGAAGGTTTATTGCAATTAGCAAATAAAACTAGAGAGTTGATTTAATCCTCAACTAAAATAACACAATTTCAGAGTTTGAGGGAAATAAAATATTGACATTTTGCTTGAAGGAACTTGTATCCTTAAATAAATGCAGTGGGCATGGCATACTTAAGCTTGTACCTTTTATAGAAGCTAACATTTATTTTCAATGTGTTATCTCTTGAGGAGATTCTTCCCTTGTACTCTCAAAATACAAGCTGGTATGAACGGATTTGGGGGAGGAGTGAAGATGTTGGAATAATCTGCAGCTAGTGTGGGCTAGCAGTAAATTGCTGCTCCCTTAGAGCGGGGGGGAAGCAGGGGGAGAGCCGTGCTTCAGGAGGGACTCGGGGGGCACCGTGCCTCGGGGGACCGGCCTGCCTGCTGCAGGTTACACCGGGCACGTACACAGACAGAATCTATTCCCCTCATCCTGTGTGATTTACTGAACGAATAGCGATTCAAACAGAATATTTTGGATGTGTCTACATCCTCGTGCTTGAAAACAATTCACGAAAAGCACATCTAGTAAGTTGAGATTTTTTTACACCTTACCTGGTGTCAAACTGGTCATTTTTCCCAGGTTTGGGTTTCAATACAGCTGTAGGTATCAGACCTCGGGGGCTGTGAACCTTTGCAAAGATAAACCAGGACAAGCCTTGCTGTGCCTCTGTCACACCAGACCGTCTGACCGCAATGGTCTTCCCGGCTAGTCCTCTTTCTCGGCATCAGTACTTTCCCTTGCCGTTGCACGTAGCTGTTACAAGCACACATCGTCCCATCTCCATCCCACCAAAGGTATAGTTACACTGGGGTATTCTTCTATGGTCAGCCAATTTTTCTGGCCACACTGTTTTAATAAAAGCACGCTTTCTAACCATTTTGCACCAGAAAATCTGCCCCAGGTTATCTGCCATGGGAGTACTACACTAATGATTCATAAATAAATAAATTCCTTCATTTATCACTTTACAAAAAACGAGGAAACTTTTCAAAATGAGTCTACGGAAAATTCCTAGGTACTGTTCTAAAACAGCAAAATGAGGTGTGTTGAGTCAGTCTGGAAAAGCACAGATATACTAAACCTGAGAACCTATAGAGGGCCAGAGGCATTTTGTTATCCATTTGGGGAAAGAAAGAGATAAGGAGGATTGAGATACTTGCTATAGAATAGTTCCCAGACTCAGTAATTTTCCTTTCAAAATTTCAGCGTCACTGTGTTCACCATCTTTCTCTTATCCCTTAACCTTTCAATTTTGCAGTCCTCAGTGCTCACAATCCCGGAAGCCACCGGTTGCAAATAAAATGAAAAATATCAAATATCAAAATATCCACCAGATGTAAGCGTGCAGGGTAGCAAGAGCAGGCAGTGGACACACCTCCCAGTCGTCCCCATCAGCTCCTTCAATATACACATGTGGCTTGTTGTCAGTACTTGTGGTTGCAGCCCAAAAGGATCAGGATCAAAGCAAGTGCTTTCCTAGTTCAAAGCCAAATTTGTGTCTTTGCTGGCTCATTTGAATTTTTCATCCAGACTTTCATGGCTTCCTTGTGTGCTTGTAATTACCACATCTTTAAAACCTGACAATCCCTTCATATGGGCCAAAGTCTTTTCTCAGATTGTGCTTGTGCTCCACACAGGGGTCCAAGAAAAGATATACATATGCTCTCTACAGCACAAACTTTGGGCCTAAATTTGATCCATAAAAATGCGAATAGAAAAATAGGCAAGTTATGAGTGTATACTTCACAGACAGGAAAAGAAAGTAACTCAGAAGCTTCTGAATAGTATCCCTGGGGCCTGATACATACTTCTAGGATCTCCAGTAGACGTTAGGATAAGTAGATAGTTGAATATTTTCCCTTTGAACAGTAGATCAGCCCAAATCTGCCCAGCAGGAGAATTAAGTAGAAGCTTAATTAATCTTGTATTAATATTTCCAGTGGATGCATTGCGGGTTTTCTCCTGGTTGGAATACCAAAGCTCTGATCTCCACGTGTGTGCTCCTAACTCCTGCTTGGAGCTTAGCTCCCATTGATTTCCATGACCAAGATGATGAGCACCTTTGCAACTTTCCAGCAACACAACAGGAGCATGAACTGGCAGCTCGAGTTTCCTCTGGAGTGGGGAAATCCCCCGTAAGTGCAGAGACAGTGAATCAGGACTCCCACCACAGCACCCATACCCATGTATTCTGGCTACACTTAGTTTGTGGGTGACTCGTTGGTAGCAGTAGGAAGGTTTAGAACAGGCAGTAGGAAGTTTTAAACCTGGTGTGGAGAAAAAAAGACCTGACCTAAAGATCATGGGGCCATAATCAGTCTTTGCTTGCTTTCTACACTCTTTTCAGCGGACACAGAAACGGACCATAGGGAAGCAGAAAATTGGAAAATACTTCTAGAAGGCACCAAAAGGATCTGCTTCTGATTCGAACCTTCTGTGATAGGTGTTTTTTAACCTCATTGTTAACTCCTCCTCAACCATGCAATCAACAGGATAATTGCCAGCCTTTCTCAGCTTTTCCATTCCCACACTTCTGAAGGTCCCATCCACCTCTTAGCAGCCAGTTAAATTCTCTTAAACATCAGCTTATCCTTTTCCTCTGACTCACCGTTTCCTCTTTCGTCCATTTTATTTCCCTTTTCTTCCCAGATCTCCCAACCTAATTCATGACCACCTCTGAGCGCAGTTAGCAGCCCAACTCAGCCGTAGTGACTCCCATTATCCCTCACTTCCCTCTGTGTGTTTTTAAATCCTTTCCTGACCTCCAGTAGGCCTTCCTACCTTGGATAATCCCACTGAGGGGTGCTAGCTAGTCTGGGAGTCTCTCCCAGGCTTGCATCAGCCTGCTACATTCAAATCTCATGCTCTGAGGCTTCCTCAGGTCAGACACATTCTGCAATGAATCTGACCTGGGGAAGCCCTGAAGCACAAGATATTTGAAAGGAGGATCAGTCTGAGGTTTGAAGCGGAGAAGGGGGGCGGCGGGGGGGGTGTGTGAGATTCATGTTCAGACCAGGTCTTATTGTTTCTGAACCAGTTTTTCCACTGCTAGCTAACCATCACGGGTACCCAAACCACATTTCCTAAGCTATTCAGCAGGTCAAATTACTTGCTATAGAAGTGGAAATAAGAAATAGAGGGGTTTTCCCATTGTTTTCCCTGAAAAGTAATTTATAAAGGTGTGCGTGGACGTACGCGTGTAAGTGCAGTGAAGCATCTAGAGATTACAATCAGTCCCTGAATGAAAATGGATAAATATAAATGTTTAGTATGTTTGTTTAAAATGTGAAAGAAAGTAATATTGATTAGGGCAGTGTGTTTGTTTACACCATTTTGGTAGTGTTAAGATGTCTGGCTATAATTACCAGGACCTGTCCACCTGTCAAAGAGCAACTGGGTTGTTTCACCATTGTCTGCCAGCAGTAAATCTCTGGGTCCGTATGGGCCTCACACAAATGAAAAAAAAAAAAAAAAAAGAATACTTTCTAAAACATGCAGTTCATTATGAAAACCACATGCTTCCTAAAGCTTTTTGGTTGTCATTACTCTGCCATATTTTATTATTTGTAGAATTAGGGCATGAAAAGTAACCAGGTATGGTATAATTATTTTCATGTTTCAAACAAAACCCAACAAAAATGCTGTAGCCTTAAAATCATGACAGAAAATAGTTGCATTGCACAAATCAGTTCTTTAAAAAAGGAAACTCATTCTATAAATAGTTCTCTTACCCAGCTATGCCTAAAATAGGACTAACTCTATCCAGTATCCCAATTACATAATACGGTATATTAAAATAAGTCTCCCTTAATGTTACGTTGCAGAGGGTTTGGAGTCCAGGAACAACCTTGCAATAGGGACAGAGTGACCTTTTAAAAAGAAAAATGAAATGAAATACACTTTCATTTTCCAGAAATATGCATGAAAGTAAAAACTTGACAGCATGGAAGAACATAAGCAAATATATCTTTTTATTTGAAGATAAAAAGAAGCAGGGGCTAGATAGGGAAAGGAAAAAACCTGTGAAAAAAACGGATGATGCAGTTTTTACGAATAAGCAGCTTAATGTATCTTGGCACCCACAGTAAGCCTTGTAGGAGCTCAAAGTGCCTCAGGCAATCTGTGAGCAGAATAGCAATTTTATTACTTTGTCATTAAACCAATTTCACAGCAGTATTGTTTGTTAATGAGCAGCGGCAAACGAGCGAAGATGTCACACACTGGAATAGCAGTGAGATTTGTGACCCAAGCTCAGAGCACTAAGATGGAAAGACCATGGCTATAAAAAAGGAAATACTTTGGGATGAAATGCAAAGTCTATACAGCAGAGCTTGTGTTTATGAGCTACCATTTTGCTAAGAGCTGTGAGAGAAATAAAGGTCTGGAAATATGCAGTTAAAACAGGGCCTATAAAATTAAAACCAAATTAAAGTATAGCAGAGGATTACTGCACAGGCTGTACTCTACAAAATATATTTTAAGTGATGAGGTGAAATCTAAATCAGTTTTGTTTGAATTTAGTTGGTATTTATAAAATTCAATAAAGCAATGCCAAATTCAAAACCAAAGCAGCAGCCCCAGTCCTGTGGTCTCTGATCTATAAGCTTCACTTTGAAGAATTTCAACTTACCAGGACTTAATTAGCAACTTGCCCTCTCTTTATGAGCAAAGATAATATATAGGTTTACATAGGAATATAAATACTGAACAGACATAATCAGTCTGCCTGCACACATGCGCGCATACACACACACGCATGCACGGACGCACCCTGATTCTGTACCAAACAGTGAATCAGATTCACCTAGCAAAGATAGATTACATGAAGCTGAACTGCATCATTTGATGGGACTCTTTTTTTTTTTTCTTCTTCTTCTTTTTTTTTTTTTTTTTTTTTTTTTTTTGAGCCAGGGCTGATCTTACAAAGAGATTGGGAGACAGCCTTGAGGGATACAAGAAACAGTGCCAAGCAGGCACATTACTGAATCCCTGCAAGGCATCCCGAGGTGAGTTTGCTGCCTGAGCTGTCTTTCCATGTTTATACACAGGGAAAACTAGTTCAAGCAATGCAATAAGTGGATCAGCATGACTGACTTAAAGGAAGAGGGGAAAATTAGCCCACCATTTTGCTCCATTTGCACTAGAGATGGGGAAATAGTTTTGCTGTCAGGACTTGCTTCTGAGCCACCTCCTTTCTTTCCTGTAATAAAGCCCCACCCCATTTGTTTCTATTACAATCACATTATTTAGCATAATTATCCTCTTAAAAATATCTAGATCACTATAAACGCTTCCGTTCTTTTGGCTGTTTGCTACCCCACCCCTGAGGATTTCGGCACAGCCACTACCGTACATTTGTGAACGCTTTAAGGGCTCTGGCGAAAGAATAAATTCAGCGTATTTGTGTGCGTCTGCGTGCCTGCGCGGATCGCGCTCCCAGTTCCTCGCTCTCTGTGCGCGTAGTCAATTTGCACAATGTATTTCACTTCAGTTCACAAGCACGCTGACCTCTCTATCCAGTGATTAATATTTTTAGATGCTCGGTTTCATAGCTCGGTAACTCGTGCATGTTTTCTGCTATTTAACTAAGTGGGTAAAGGGGACGCTGCAGGAAATGCTCATTGTCGAGCAGTAGGCGGTGCTCACAGTTCTGGGAGCTCAGCTTAAGACTGTTTTCTGCCTGACAGGGCAAGACCCCTAGACAAATCACTGGCTGGGTCTATGGTAGTTGGCAGCCATTCAAAACTGGTTCTCTGCCAGCAGTATTACTAGATAGCCAGACAGATCAATTCACTTTTACATTCCCGCCATTATTTATAGCACACTGTATATCTCCTCTTGCTTATGAACTAATGATTAGCAAATACAGTACACATAAAACATAAGCATTTGTTCTGTGGAAGGCTTTCTGTTGCTGATATTGCAGATAGTTTTACAGGTCACAGAGCCTTAAAAAGGATTTAAAGGGCATGTCTTGTGTAACATTTGTTCCTTTGAAAATGATGCTCCCTTCCTATTTTTGCGTAATTGAAGAGGATAGAAAGGTTTACTTGCTGCTTATGTTTCATTGAATTCTTGCATTTCCCCCTTCTCCTACAGACTTCTAAGGAAAACACGTAGGAAGAGAGGCTTATACAGTATTATTGGTTATTTAAGAACTGTAATTCTATGTACCACTTAGGCTTTTCTCTACAAAAAGATCTATCAGATTGGTAAAAACAAACAACAAAAAAATACCCATTAACCCTGCTTATATTTTAGAAGTCAGGGGAACTGTAATTTTGTAAACTGTAGGGAAAGTCAGATGATTTGAAAATTGGTGTGAAAATACCATACCTTTACCAGACTCTTGTGGCTGTTAAAATACTAGTTATAGTATTAATTGCTTCAGTTACTTACATTTCTGAGCTAGAAGAGGAAAGGGCAGCCCAAACCTAAGGCCCCAGCTCCAAAACAACACAGATCTACTGAATTTTTAAAATCCAGATACAATCCAAACTTACTGGCCAAATTAATCCCTGGCATAAACACAGCAAAGTAAGTGGGTCTGCACAATTTAAAGATTTTTACCTGATCACTGCTACTGGTCTTACCATAAGATGCTGTGAGGTAGCAATGCTTATGCTTATTACACTGAACATTATTTCCCCGGAGAGTTCACAAGAAAGTGGCAAACACACTTGCACTTCTCTCTGAAATGAAGTTCAAGCCTACTGCAGCATATGAACTTTCAAAAGTTTCAAAACCTGCTCACACTGGACTGCATGAATTCAAGGTGTGCTGCTGGTTGGAGAAATGTCATATAATAAGGAAATCTGGTAACTTGGTTTCCCAAACCGTTAGTTAGCCGACACTTTTGTCTGGGATGGCGTGTGAGGAACGCAATGTCAGTATAGGCTTAAGAAGTTGTCCCCTTTCCATTTGGCAACAAGTGCACCAAAACAGCCTTCTCTGTAGCCCCGACTCCCTTACTGCCACTCAGGTGCTCAAACTGAGGTACCCTGCGAGTGTAGTGCTATGATAGGTGCTTTCCAGGACACTGACACGTTACCAAATAGCAAAAATTAAGATTAAAATAGTAATCAGTATAACTAAACCAAAGTGATTTACATCAAGTTGTCGTGGTTTAACCCCAGCCGGCAACTAAGCCCCGCACAGATGCTCGCTCACTCCCCTCTGGTGGGATGGGGGAGAGAATCGGAAGGATAAAAGTGAGACAGCTCGTGGCTTCAGATAAAGACGGTTTAATAGGTAAAGGAAAAGCCACTCATGCAAGCAAAGCAAAGCAAGGAATTCATTCACTCCTTCCCAGGGGCAGGCAGGTGTTCAGCCATCTCCAGGAAAGCAGGGCTCCATCACGCATAACGGTGACTTGGGAAGACAAACGCCATCACTCCGAACATCCCCCCCTTCCTTCTTCTTCCCCAGCTTTATATGCTGAGCCTGACGCCATATGGTATGGAATAGCCCTGTGGTCAGCTGGGGTCAGCTGTCCCGGCTGTGTCCCCTCCCAGCTCCTTGTGCCCCCCCAGCGTCCTCGCTGGTGGGGTGGGGTGAGAGGCAGAAGAGGCCTTGACTGTGTGCAAGCACTGCTCAGCAATAACGAAAACACCCCTGTATTGTCAACACTGTTTCCAGCACAAATCCAAAACATAGCCCCGTACTAGCTGCTATGAAGAAAATTAACTCTATCCCAGCCAAAACCAGCACACAAGTGAACATCTGGCTCAATGGAAAAATAAAGGTAAAATTAGCTTTTCTTACCACTTAGCATCAAAAATAAGTGAAGAGGAAGAATAGAAGTGCTTGAAGAAGAACATAAGATCCCTAAAGGGCAAATGCTGTGGTAAAATCTTTCTGCTCAGAAAGATGTGAGTAAAGCTGATTTGTGAATGTTCTGCACCCTGTGTGATCAACTCCTGACTCAATGCATACAAAAGCCCACAGTACCTATTAAACAAGGAGTATACCAGGAGTATTTTATAGTCCCTTTGTATTAAGTGGTGTATGTCCCCAAGATGTGGGTCAACGAAGAATCAGAAATGCTGGCTTGGCAAAAATCTTCCTGAGTCAGAATTTTCAAAGAGGCAGTCATGTCTAGTGACTAGGATACAAAAGTGAATGATCCAGAACGATAGACCTTTCTACAGCTGTCTGAAAACTCAGCTGTCTTCCTTTTTTTGTTATTTGGAGGATAAAATGGGAATGGTGAGCTCATTAGTTCAATGTTACCAGTGATAAAAGAGCAATTTCCAGGTGAAACTGAGCACTGGGAGAAATTCAAAGGTTTAGATTGTACTTTTATGTGCTTTTGTTCTTATCTACTTAAAACAAATAAAATCATAAGAGATTGATGTTAACCTTCTGCTGAGTATGGGTTAATTTAGAGATGGCAGAAACAAGAAAACTCTATGTTTCATCTTAAAAACTACCAATGGAAGCAGAAAGAAATTTAAAAATTTGGATCATCATAGAAGGGCACTTATGTAGAATCAAGAAAATTATAGTCTAGAATGTGCTTGGTGCCTTAAAGAGATTGCAATCATTCTTTGTTTTCTACTGGTTCTATCATTGCTTTCTTTTTCTTCTGTAGTCCTCACCTAAATTCAATGACTGATGTAAAACACAGTCCATACAAGTTCTCAAGTTCACAGTTCTCAAGTCAAAACTCCATATTGCACTTGCATAGTAGAAATCTCTTCTTGGCCAACACTATCACTGAGACAAGCCTTATTAAAAATTCATTTTTCTTTGTGGTTTTCAAAATGTTGCATTTTGAAGGGGTTTTTATACACCATCTTTTATCAGACAACATGAAATATACTGTATTTCACTTCCTTGTTTCAACATAAATCAACCCCAAAAAAAGTTTCTGCAGCTCTTTACATTGTCTGGCCTTGTTCATTTGTAAGCCTGCAAGTTTAATAAACACTATTTTCTCTGTGTAGGAAGAATATGTCATTTTACCTGGAGAAAAAAACATTTTAAAAGCAACACTACATTTCAAAAATATATATATTTTATGTTGATGGGCACAGTGTCTTGTAAGCCAGCCAGTAAGTGCTTTGAAAGACACTGGGAATATTTCTGTTTTATATATTCAAAAAGAAATCAGGATTTTTCTATTAACCTTACAATCACGTGGAACTTCCTTAACACTGTACTCTTTGTGCAGGTCTTGAATGTGGTGAGGTCTGTCCATTTATGTTTTCCATGATGTCTTTCTTTCTCCCAACTTTAACTTCTCAGTGCCTACTAAAGCCCAGCAGTTTAGTCAATGGGAGCTATAAAAGGAAGAGAGAAATAAAGGCAGGATAGTTCAGAGTTCATTTCTACACAAGAGAACAATATTGCTTTCTGAAGGGAAAGATGAGTCCTGCTGATGCCTTGAAGGTCTCATGACTCAGATCTGGGGGGTAAACTCAGGAAGAAGCCAGTCATTCGGTTCCAGATAAGGCCTTTTCTCAGTTGCTTCTTGTACATATAACTTTATTTCTGATCCCTCATTTCTCAGACTTTGCTCTCTTTCTGGATGAAAAGTAGATGTCATGTTCCTCACAGATACCTTGGGTGTTTTTCCTGAGGTGAATCATTAGTTTCATATTTTTTTATAAAATTCATGATGAATGTCTATGGCCTTAATGCTAATGAGCTAAAATAATTTTATTTAGAACCAAAAATTTTCACTCTTGCTGAGCATCCCATTGCTAAGTTTAATCAAAGGTCACCGATAAAAAGGACAAAATAGTTTGATCAGTAAAGAAACTGAGATGACTGTTGGCTGACATGTTCAGGAACAAACACTCCCAGAACCCATTCTTCAGAGGAGGCCTAACTCCATTAGGCTGTCATAGCACCTGCCTAACTCTCAGTCATGTTAATGAAGTTATCCATGTGCTTATAGACAGGCACATGCTTAAGTAAACTGCTAAATCAGGGAGAGCAAGTCTCAACAGTCTTTGGCACATCGAGGTTCTGGAGGGTCGTGTTTGCATAAAAGCAGTTCTGAAGAGGAGCTTTATTCCTCAGCCACACGACTTAATGTTTATTTTTACATGTCAAAACTCCCACTTAAATGTAAAATGTTATTTCTCTCCAAAAAACAGACAAACCCAGAAGCAGTGCTGTGGTTTGAGCATCAGTTTGGCTATAACATTGCCTTCAGTTTTGAAATATGACATGATGGTAACGCAAAATTAAAGATGAGTCCAGAATCACTCTGTGAACCTGGGCTGAGGTTTATTTTTTCTGCTGAAACGCAGTATTGTATTAGTTTTATGTGATTATGTTCATTGCAAATATTTCCTACAGCTTTACTCAGAAATTTCTGGTTTTCCTTTTTCTGAGAACCAGGCCAGGATACCTAATTTCTAGACTTACTGGTCATAATACAGCATCTCCTAGAAGATCCAGCTGAGATGTGAAGCTCACTGTAGACAGCATCCATGTAATAGTGGGTCGATTTCAAATGGCCCTCATATGCTTTTATAAATACCACAAAGCACATGTCTGTTTTAGGTACATGGATAGCTTTGGAAATCTGTCCCCTGAATTATTCAATCACCTGACAAGGTTATAACAGCCTGCACAGCCTTTCTGACAATAAGTATTAGCAGTGAAGTCAGCAAGTGGATTCACCATGTGAACAGTGTACATTTACCAGACTGTAACACTGAGATGGAGCTGTGCGCTTCCACAGGGGTGTTAAAACATGAAGTAATTAAACACTGAAGTAATAAAGGTAAGCTGGTGAAAAACTGCTAAAGCTATTTTTTGGAATCTCGTACTAATACATATTTGTGTTATATGACAATATATTATAGAGCAAGATAAAAATACATAAAAATAGCATTAAAATATGTTAGGCGGAAAAGCATAAAAATAACATTAAAACATAAAAAAATCTTTTTCCTCTAAATATAAATGCACTTTGCTGCTTCATTCTCTGACTTTCCCGGAAAGTCACACTGGTGCACTATGCAGGTAATGTGAGGCAGTGGTTGGGGGCTGGCAGATTTTCAAAATGGTTTAATTCTTTTAGTCTCTCCTTCAGATTGTCCATGTTCCTGTTTCAAACCCTGTTGAAGTGAGTTGGAGTTTTTCCACAGATTTCAATTTTTTTGAATCAGTCCTCAACTAGCACTTGCAATAAGTTACTCAAACAGCATTTGCAGGACAATACATAGAGATATGGCAGAGTTTCCTGAAAATTGGGAAGGGAAGGACCCTTGTTGCCAAGTCGAAGGACTGTAGCAATTTCTGTTCATCTCTTCTTTTCTTCGTGTGTCATGACGTGGAGAGAATAGCAGATAGACTGCAGATACCTGCAGCAACACCTGTAACACCACAGAGGTGTTACAGTCCTCAATACTCTTCACCAGCGTGTGAAATCACAGAGAGACATCTGTAAGCCATACTACAAAACATGTACCTGACACAGGTATTTCATGTTGACCTCAGGGCACAGATCTTGTGACTGTATACTCCAGTAAATTTGGGGCATATGAATTGTCTCCAGTGTATTTGGTGACTTTACCATGTACCAATTTAAACGAACTCTGGTACAGTAGTAATGCAGGGTATACCGCCATGGAAATGACACTTTCTCCCACAGACTCCCCTCCAGCAATGCCCTTACCCATGTTTCCTTGATGCTTGGTCCCTAATAGTCTACTCTGACCCTGACTTTGCACAGCAACTTACTGCCAAGAAACAGCCATTTAAGGGGATGCAAGTTACCTGAAACGTGAATTGTACCAGTGAAAACACAGTACTCTTTCCTTGCATTGGCATGCTCAGAAAAGGGCACCAAGATTCTTGTCTCCATCCACTGTAAAACAATCAAATAACATCAGCGTCAAATAAATCAAAAGGTGCTCTGGCATACATGCTTCACTTCTGCAATGCATCTCCAGGTTAAGGAAAATGCCATGGCAATGAAATGATTGTTTTAAACAACTTGTTTACTTATAATCTTCAACATATAAAGTAGTTTTCTTTAGAGGAAAAAGAAAATGGATGCATTGATGTTTACTACTGATATCTTTCCTCCAGGTCCCAGTAATGACTGGGCCTGCAATTTACATCCTGTAAAATATGATACAAAATTTTGGGAGATATTGGTCTGATGACACTCCTGCTTGCCCCGAAGTAAATGAAGAGAAATTTTGTAGATGTTGAGAGACCTTACGTAGTGCAAAACCAGGGAAAATCTGACTTGCTATTCCTGTGACAGGCCTAGAACTCGGTCCCTGAAAACAGCTGGATCCTGACACTTCAGCTCACTTCCACCTCTTGCGCTTTTGTTGGCCTCTGGCAGGTTGCTTCTTTCACCGGAAGCCAAAGTGGATTGACTTTGCTATTCCCCTCCACGGTGTTCACTTCATCAGACAGCTGATGGGATCTGTTTTCATACGAGCCACCTGTTACGAAGAATTTCAAGTTTATTTGCTTAATAGGAAATGCGTTTAAAAGAAATACATTAAAATAGGCCTGGATTAAAACTAAATAGAGCTGAGATGAACCAAAATGCACAGAAGCTTACGTATTTCCTCATCATAAGCAGATAAAAATAGTTGTTTTGCCTGCTGCCACAGTTTCTGAAGTCTACATGAACATTCTTTCCTTTTTTAAACTAGGGGTTCTAATAACTCCTATTCAAATATGATAGTGAAGATACCACATTTTACTGTGCTCTGGTTTACTTCCTCAACACAAAATGTGGGTTTGCCACAAATGTATTTAAAAAACAACCAAACACTTCAGGGGTCCCACTTTTCTGTGCACACTGTAGGAGTACTGTAAGTTCCTCCTTTATCTGTACGTTGTGCCCTCCCACTTTCAGTGGTTGTTTTTTTCTCTTCTTTCTGATCGCTGGGTTGGATTTCTTCTTGCTGTCTGCAAAGGTAAGAGATTCTTCATTGGGATTTTTTTTTTAATCCTTCTCTTTCCTCCCCCTTTTCGGAGGGAGGCATTAACCTAGTATGCCATGAGGACATAGTAATTTGTCTGTCTACCACTTTGGTACAGTGTTTATCTTATGGATAAGGAAGTATTTCATATACCAAAACATTTGCAATTTCAGCCCTGAGTTCTTGTCCAGTTCATATCAGTACTTGCCAAAAGTCAATTACCAGCATTTGTTTTGTGGCTTGTGAGAGGTGAATTGTTAGGTCTTGGAATACACATCATACAGTCAGAATTAATTGGCAACCTCTTTGGTAGTCCCTTAAGGGAGACCGCTAACTGAATGGGTCCTGAAAATTAAAACGTCTATTTTTATTTAGAAAGTAAATATATGAAATCAAAAGCATGGAACAAGGACAACATTCTTTTTGTAGATTTTCCAAAAGCAGTAAATCCACACTTACAGGAGAAGAAGACAAAGATGATAAGGAAAAAAAACCCTAGACAACAATAATCAATTAAACACTCAAAAATAAAGAAAAAAGAGGAGAAGAAAAAAATTCATCCAATTCAAATGGTGAGGTAAAGTGCTCTTTTATGTTCCATTGCACGTCCTGCAGGAACAATAACATTCTTTTGAGAATCAAAACTGAAATCCAGGCATTTTTAGCTCACAGGAAAATATGTGTTTTCATTGAGCATTTATATGAGATTAGAATTCTTAAATATTGGGCTAATTATCCCACATAAAAAAAAATCTTAGAAAGACTGCTGGAAAGTTACATGTGAATAACAGTTGCAGAACAAATTGTAAACCAGACTCTCGTAATTGTAGCTAGCACAATCAGGCCCTCAGCCATTATCAGAATTTCAATCAGAGGAAGGTAAATCCTGTGCAGTATAGAGGCATGGATATATTAGTATCTAGATATTTTTGTGCCCTTCATTGTCAAATTGTCTCAAAGACAATAGAAAATGTATCATGACAACATAAGGAAAATGAGAGGTGAGATGGGGAAGAAATAATTATCAATATCATTAACCAATAGGCAACTGAGCGTCAGGTAGACTAAGGGCTTGATTATTAGTAAAACTGTAGGAATAGCATGGGATATGTCTCTGAGGCATAGCAAAAGCAGAGTTTCCTACTTTGCCCTTGCTCATTATGGTGATATGTATTCATTACTGACCACTATCTGCTGTAGGTTGCTATCGTTTCAGCACTGGTTGTTTCCCTGGCTTGAAGGAGGTGTGGGTGGAAAAGGAGTCAATTCTAAGCTCCACTCACTCCTACTCTTTCCTTACTTACTTGCTTCTGAAAGAGCAAGTCTTATACCCTCTCACTTCTTTTCATAATCAGAGTCATTATCTACAATTAATTTGTTTATACATGTTAATAAAGAGAATATATGACAGATTCAGAAACCAGAACAATTCACTCGAACCCAAACCCCTACTGCAATCCATAGTCTGTCCTTCCTTTGTATTGCCACCAAAGAGTAAAATAAGTATCCATCATTCTCTTTCCAGGTTCACCACCGTGAGTCTGAGTTTCTGTCCCCTAGGATTTTGCATTGTATGTTTGCACTATCCAGTTTACAAGCTGTTATTTTAGTAGCTGGTGGGATCTCCATTGGTAGATTATCCCCTACTCTTGCTGAAGGATGACGATGATGATGTATTAGGTCTTTCCTCTTTGTAACTACATGATACTACAATGAGCACTTCACACTTCTCTTCCTGATAATCTATTGGTATAGATCTGTGGTTTCCTTTTAATGTCTGGTTCATTAGATGGTATAGATGTGTGTAGCATTTTTAGCTGTGGTTGAGGAAAGCAGGGAATGTCGAGGTTAAGGTTTATTATGACTGTCATGTTCAGGAACAGAGAGCTATATACTATTTCTGCTCTGAGTCTCTGCACATAACTCCAATTGACACTGGAGTTACGCATTTGCCTGAAAGCTGTTTATCGCCCTGTAGTTGCTGTTTCTATGGGTGATCAGGACAGAGTAGATCTGAGTGCCAATTACTTTAAACCTCCTTGAAATTTTCCATGAAGCTGGCTTAAAGAAATGATGGCATAGTATTTAGGAATGTAAAACCCAATAGATAGTAGCTCTGTCCCTAAAACCACACACACAGACATTACTTTAAGAATATTCAACAGTGTCATTTATTATGTAGAGGGCACTATACAGTTGCCCTCCCCTGACACTAGCAATACAAGTGCTTCATGAGGGAATAAACCCCTGAAAGCTTGGTTGCAATTTACTTCTTTACTTCCTGCACATAGTAACAGTGATAGTTGAATTGAAAAGCATTTTAAAATTCATAAATATATAAGTAGCCATTATCTAGTGGAAAACATATGTCTGACCATAGGACCTGATCCACTACTCAGTTACTCCAATTCTAAACTAATGTAACTCCATGGTAATCAATGAGGGTGCTGGTGTGCAACCGAAGTAGCATAAGGCAAATAAGGTTTTTAGTACGTGTAAGGGTCATTTCACTTAAAAAGAAGACCACCATTTTCATTGTGTGTTCATTTTGGGCACCTTAATCCAAATGCCCAGAAAAAGAGGTACTCAGAATAACTGGATACTTTTAAAACCTGTTTGTATTGTGACTGACAAAAAGCTGAGAATATTTAGCTACATACTCCTTTTACAGGGGAAAAAAAAACATGCTGTGTGTTTTTTCTTCCTTTTTGTGGGGGAGAAATTCGTTTTTAAAGTAACCAAATTTAGCTGCTCAGTAAGTTAATAAGACAGTGATTTCAGCTGGAATTTGTTTTGATGGTTAAGACAAAACTTCATAGATTGGTTAATGGAAAGTGAACAGGATGATCTTTATATGTTCATAAATGCAAACAGTTTAAGACCAGAAGGAGACCGTTAGAGCCTTCAGCCTGAGCTATTTTCTCTTCAGTTTCAGCCAAATCCTCTCTGCACTGAGCAGACTTGAGTTTGGCTGTTGGTTTTTTTTTTTTTTTAAAAAGAAGGCATCCCATCTCAATTTTTCTGAAAAGTGTTGACTCCTAAAGTGTTAATCATTACACCATGTATTAGTAAAGAAAGTGTGGAAAGCAGAATCAGTAATTCACAATGCTAAGTTTGTATAAAAAACCAATCCTGCCCGCTGCCCCCCCAGCTCCTGTGCAAACCTAGCACCATGGCCTAGGGGATGAACATAAGAGTAACACAAGGCTCTGGTGTTATTTGCACCCTTCTGATAGCTAAGCTTTTTGTGGAGGGTCCGCTGTGGAATTTCAAAGACAATAAGCAAACTTGCACCAGACAAATAAAGTTGCATTCCTTTACATTTCTGATGTGAGAGGTAAAACAGATACAGTGCCGTTCAATCCTTTATCAAGGTGACACAACCCCAAAAAGCTTTGATGCTGTCTATGGCAAACCTCATGAGGATTTGAGTAGGAAACAAAATCTGATTAGTTTGTTTGACTCGCCTTTCTAACTACATGCATTCACAAAGGATTTCTGTACAATTCTCTTCCCCTCTCTTTATTGTGCGGTTTGCTTTGTTTGCTTGAGTTTAAAACTGCCATTATGTGGAAGTGTTGCAAGTATAAATAATTTAGAAGATAACTCTGTGGGGATACTAATAATATGTCCCTGCTTTTTCTAATAGCAACTCATTACAGTTCTGAGAACTAGTATTCCATAGGAATGACTACACAACGTCATTGTATCATGGATATTGTGGATGTTGACAATAAAATAATTCTGACATCTATTTAATTAAGTGTATTTTCCTTCTTAAAAATGCCCCTTTTTTATGACTTGCACCACTGCTTTAAATTCTCTAAAAATACCCAAAGGCTTCTTGAGTGGACAGATGGATGGACAGACAGATACATCCATCTGGTTTTATCTGTCTTAAGCGTTTGGATTTAATACCTTTCCCCAATGAGAAGCCACAATGATACAATTATCTAACAATGCACAATTACTTCTAAGGGAAATCTAATCAGTTAATAGATGTTAATAAAGACAAATGTACAAAGGTAGTAAGTGGGTCAAACTCGAAGAGTCCTACTCTGTTCACTCTTGTTTAAAGGAAAGAAAAAGCTTTTAATGGGGCTTCTCTTACTTTTACCCCATCATTTTATAAATTGCTTTGCCAACACTTCATAGCAAATAGTAATTTTAAGTAGGGCAACATCAAACTCAGGTTGTATGTACTTGGTGGTAACAATAGTGTAGCTGCCCTTTCAGGAGTCAGTAAGTCCCACAGTTGAGTCTTTTTTTTTCTTTTTTTTATATTTTTTGTTTAGTCTCCAGTAAATTAACGGGTGCTGTCGGTCTGAATGACTGTTGCTTAGAGAAATCAAGCTTTTTATCGTGCTAACCTCATCCTGGGGTCTTTTGGAAAGTCATAGGGCAGGCAGGCACTGTTTAAAGCAGTCATAAGTAAAAGCCTACTCGGTGCCCTGCACACAACAAACAGTGAGGATTAAACAACTCATGAGATGTAGTAGCCACCCGCTCACACAGATGCACACTATTTCAGGACTTGGATCTTTGGACTATATTATGGAGAAAGATACTGATTATAGATAATCATAAACTGTTCAAAGCCACGTTGGTTTTTTTTAACTAAACATTGCAGAGCTTTATCAGAACCATATTCACATCTTCTGTTCCAAAGTGTAGCTATGTTGTGATGATTCTCAGGGCAAATTATGTAGATGTTAAAGGATGCATAGTCCATTCAAACAAAATGGAACTCAAAAATGGGGAGGGAAATATATTTATCATTTTAAAATACTGTGAAAAGCTGCACACTAATGACTATAAGAGAGTTAAAATTATTGACGGGATGGAACAAGCCACAGCTGCAGCTACTGCAGAGATTGCTTGGCTAACAAACTATTACAATAAACAGAGCATTGTTTAAAAGAAGTTCATGTTTTAGTATCATTTTATATAGATGGGTTTATAAACTGGTGAACAAAATTGACAGCATTCCCAGAGCAACATTACTCTCTCAGACATTCTTAAATACAAGTCTTACTCCCCTATACTCCTCTAGGACTCCTCACACATTTATTCCCACTGCCCCAAACCCACATGCATTTCCTAGTGTTGCTCTTTCTCTCACACCTCCAGTGTCTGCCTCTCTTCCTATTTCCACTTCACCAATATGTCTCTTGTGCTTCTGCCTTCATCTCTTCTCACCTTGCCTATTGTAGTCTCCTTCTCTCAGGACTCTGAGTCCCAGTTCTTCATCCCCCCCTAATGTGTCAAATGCTGATGCTTCCTTCTCACACACACAACAAAATCACCTCCTACTTTAGGCACTTCAGCAGCCTTCCACCACCCTTTCCTGGATCAATTTCAAAATAGTCTTTTTTAAAACAATGTCAAAACCTACTTCAACATAGATGTCTCTTTTTTTCATGTTCTCCTCTCTACCCTCTGTCTAATGCTGCCCTCCCCTCAGTTCTGCAATCTCAGCTGAAAAATCCTTCCTCTCTACCATAGCTCCCATCTAAAGAGCCTTTCTGTATCTAAAGAGCCTTTCTGTATCATTGGCTAGCCATATATTTTCTCCTTTGCCTGTACATACCTCTTAATTTCTCTCCATGGAAACTGGTTTGGGACTGAGTTCATGAGGAAGATTAATACTGTACGGCATGCTTAAGCAGTTATTATAGAACTGTGCTATATTGGAAAACCAGAGCATGATCTAGGTAGCACTTGGGATAAATTTGGCAGAAGGATGAAATGGGTTTTTTCGGTCCAGATGCAAAACATGCCCACAAAAATTTTCACTTACCAATTTTTACCTGTATTTAGTACACCTGAAAATGAAGTGTAGGCACCCGTCTTAGCTGCACATCTTTGCATCAAATTTGTCCTAGCAACGAGGTACTTGAAACTGTGAGATTTTTGTTTCAGATTAGGATGTGGAATTTGACATGATGATGTTTTCATACTTGTTGTTTTGCAGACCCTAGTTTCTTGGACCAAAGGAAGACCGGTCCTCTAGATACATGATTTTTTTTGACTGTGAACACATGTATCAGGCATTAAAATTAGGCAGCTAATTGGACCACTCATCTCAGCAGAATTGATCGGTGGTTAAGGGACAGACATAAAATACAGCTGGATTTTTCAACTCAGGCTTCTGTCAAAACCCATTTAGAGTTCTAAATTTTTCTTTGGCTATTGACCACTATATTTGTTTGTATTTATTTCACTGACTCACAGAGCTAATGCATTTCCTGAAATGTCTCCAAGAACTCAGGTGAGACACCACAGGCTATGCTGTCTTAGGCTAGAATTTACTAGGATTAAAGCAGATGTGGCATTACTAGGGTCTGCTAAGCCTCATGTGATTTATAAAGATATAAAGTATATCTTTTATGATTACGATGATGCTAAAAATTTTGTGGATGATAATATAGTCACATTGGAAAGACTGACTATAACAACTGGGGAAGAATCAAGAAAAGGAAATGGAAACTAACTCTCGTTTACTAGTTCATCTGAATGGGTGTCTGCATCTGTTGCTTTTATTATTCTGTTTTACATGGATGCGAGTTTACAAGTTTACATGTAAAAAGGCGCATTTGATTTCTAAAATAGTTAAATATTACAGGATTTTCACTATCAAATTTGAAATGTGTATTGTTCCTAGGAATGTACACATTATTGATAATTTTAATAATTCAAAGTGAAAAACAAAGAATAACTTTCCCTCTTCTAACTACTGATTTATCTTCCTATGTTTTCTTCAGTTTGGACACTGAATTAGAATGAAAACATTGGTTTTATTCTATTAATAGAACAATTTCTTATCAAATTTATTTTTAAATTCTTATGCACACAAGCACAATGCTGAACTACTTGGCTTGAAGATGCTGCCTGTGAATTTGGGGCATTTTTTTCTCTTTTCACAGGCTTTTTTTGTTTTACATAATGTTTCTATTGACCTTAAATGTTGTGTTTCTTTCAAAGATTGGTTAAAGATGTTCTAAAACTCGGCTTGAACTTCCTATGAAAGTATTTTTATAATATTGGCTTATAAACCAATTAAGCCACAATAACAGATCTGTGTAGCATATTTTACAAAATATTTCCTCATGAATATATATGTATCTGTTAGATATGTATATAATTTGAGTTGCATATGAGTGTCAAGCACAAACCCTGCAATCTTTAGTTTAAGCTAATCTTTATCTTTAGCCATCGCTGAATTTTCCAGCATCATCACCTAGCTGCTGCCCCGCCCCAAGATGCCTAAAATCTTTTGGTCCACATATACTTGTTTCCATTGGTGAGCACGCACAAAACTGCTTCGAATGGGATATAAATGAGAAACTTGGAACTGTAACCCTAGCGGTACTGAAAAGTGAGATGTTGCCCTGCCCATGGTTATTGTATATAGAAAGGACCTCCAGGACAGACGAGTAGGAACACAAATACATGTATGGTGATAAATAGACAGTAACATGTCCCAGAGTAACACACAACCTTCAACACGAAATCAGCCTTGTCTCAGTGTATCTATCTCCCCCAGGAGCTGAATCCAGCCAAAGTTCTTGTTATACATCAGCCATACCAAGCTTTACACAAAAGAGGCAAACGGGGTAGAGGGAGTGCTATACTCAATGGCTCATTGGCCAGAAAATTCACTTGTTAAATAGGATATATGTTTGCAGGTCTTCTCTTCGTCTTGATTTAAATCAATGTCTTAACTGTTCCAAGTGAGTTGAGTTTCCCAATCAATGGGCTATTGAACATAATGCTCCATCTTTACTCTTCTTCACTATCATGCCTTTCTTGTTCTCCTGACTGACAGTTCTGTTGTGTATGTAACGACTAGTCAGTAGAACAAAATTAAGTAAGAACAAGGGCTTGACTGTACAGCCTCTTGGTTAGGGCTCCAACTTCAGATGTGTGAGAGTTAAGTGCTGGTTAATTATGACTGTATAATTACTTACTTCAGGTGGAACGTCTTCAGAATGAGAACTGAAAGGGCTTTGTTCACTGTACTGAATACCTGGGTGATTCAGATATTCTTTTAGGATGTGACGGACCTATGCTCAAGTCTTTGTTCCAAATCAAGCAGGATAGGGAGGCAAAACTTGATCTCCTTCTTTCCAGATAAATAGTCAAATAATTATGGTGTCAGCTATAAAGGAAAGAGATCTTTATCTGTGTTGTTACAAAAAAGAACAGACCTGTCCTAAGACGTCTGTCTCACTAAAAGGATCCATAGGAATCCTGACTGGACGTAAGTGTCTTCCTCTAACTTAGAGATAGAGCATGGTTAGGGCAGAAAGTAACTCACTGTTAGGATACGCATATACACAGCAGCAAAAATGATGATGGGATGGGGTGTTAAAAGGTAGAAATGTACATGCCTAAAAAATTTAGGCACTTTCAGTGTTAAGTGAGAGCTTTTTTTTTTTTTTTTTTACAAATAAATGTAGTTAGGTATCTAAGTCCACCTTCTGGTGATTCCTGGAACATCTAACCAGAGACAGGAATTTCCTTGGGAGCAGATCACCTACAATTTAGGCACTAGTGTCAACATCCTTTTGCTAATATTGCCTTCTAACTCAAAAATTTCACTGAACATTAGGATTAGCTTTACAGGGCCTATGATGATTTTGATAATAGGACTTGGTAATTTTGAAAATTTTCCTTATACATCTGAGTGCTTTACTAGACCAGGCTGAAGTGATCAGCATTGTTGGATACAGCCCTGCAATTACCAGTTTTGTGGGCTCAAATGCAGGTTTATACACATATTCTTAGATGCCTTCACCCCTACGCAGTGCAGGAACAATTAGTGAAATTCTCCTGAAAATTAAGCCTCAACACCCTACCAGTCAGAACAGTCAGAGTTAATATTGAAATCCATCAGCAACCAGTTATTAAAATTATGTAAGATCACACACAGAGTTTCCAAACTGCTCTCATAAAGAAAGATAAATATTAGATAGGTTATATAGATTGGGTTTCATTTCATAACAGATATCTCAATTGTATGCAAAATATGGGATAGTGGAACACATTACAGAACTGGCCAGTTTTCATTGAAGAAATATGTGCTCAGTTTCAAGTTTCTTTTTGTGGTATGATTTAATTTTCACATGAGATATTTAAGTGGCAGTGACTACATTAAGAGAGACTTCTCCAGCTACCCATCCTTTAACAGAAGAAAGAAAAACATATTAATAGCCCCCTCTTTAGCTGGGGAAGCCAACAAGAACTGAAACGTGGTGCACTTGAGCACAGGCTCCTCCAATGCTCTGCTCTGCTCATAAGCCAGCTGAGTACTGAAATCAGGGGAACCCAACCTTTCAAGTGCTTCAGAAAGTGCAGACCTTCCCAGTTTCAGTCCTTAGCTTGTTCAGAAGAATGAAAACAGCAGAGAGAAAAGAAATGGTGTAACATTCACATATATGTCCTCAATCATAGCATATCTGGCCACCTAGGACCCCTGCAGAGCACCAGCAAGCTTTACCGCTGACTTGCCAGCTGTACTTTGCAATTATCTCTGGTGAGCCAGCAAGGTAGGCTGGGGAGCAAGAGCTGAGCCCTGGGGGAGATGAAGCACTGGTCAGAAAGTATGGGAGCCTGGGAGAGGGACTCATAGGCTGAGGAAACAGCTCCACAGAGGTTTTCTAATTTTTCCATTCTGTGATTCCAAACCAGTTTGGCTTACAGTTTGGCAAACTAAGACACAAGGATACATGAAACCCATTCATATACTAACAAACTCTCAAAAATGTTTTTAGAGCATTCTCCCCTGATTCCTGTGGGATACAGAGAATGCAAAATGGGATGCGACAGAGTAAAAGCTTCATCAGTATGACACTGGGAAGATCTGTATAATTACCTCTTCATTTTAGCACACTTAAATAACATAGCTGTCCCACACTTGCGCTGCTAATACCTTCAGTCACCGTGGAGCACGTATTCCATACCATGGCAGGCTGCACTCTCACGGTGTCTGTGTTGTTGACACATCTTTAGCTACTAAGCCATTAGACCTTCTGGTTTGATAAACTCTTGCCACAGCATTGGAATAATTAAAGGAGAAAAATGAACATGATTCTGCATCTACAGAGAGAAAGAAGATTTACATAAGCAGAATCTCCAGTAACTAGACAGTGCAAAGAGCAAAACACAAGGGATACCAGCATGCAGGTATGACTTTCTGAGAGGTGATTAGGTGTATCTGGGTAAGAGCAATAACATGGGAGGGGGGGGGATGTATTTACACATAGTGTATTATTTATGCCCGTTACTTCTAATTGCCTAACTAGTTCTCTTTCCTCTCACGTATATTTTAGTACCCACCAACCAGAGAAAGATGTCTACAGCTAAATATCTGCCAATTATTATGGACTTTTGCTTAATATTCTATTGTTCCACTGACAGCACAGTTTTTAATATATCATTTTATACTATCCTGTACATCATCATTTTCCTGCCTCCCTTAGGGCCCTGGCTGTAATAGTTCTTATTTATTTCCACAAGCTAACATATATGCAAAAGATCTTGTAGTCATGGTGTCGCCCCCACCACCCTCACCTCTTCCCCTCTTTGTTATTGTAATGCTTTTTGTCTGTTTTTAAAGTTACAGTATAAAGAAGTGTGAACACAGCATGCGCGTAGACACATACCAGGGTCAAATACACAGCTTGCTGTGTGGTTCCCTTCCCCATCCATAAACACACAAGACACTCCTCTCCTGCTCAGCAGCGTTATACTACAGCCTTTTCTTGTGGCCTGTAGATATGTTTTTTTAGCTAATAAACTTGAAAACAGATCAGAAAGGAAATAAAGGAGAACTCCCTCACTATTCCAAGGGGTGAGGCAGGAGTTTAACAGCCCGTGCCTGATCACCTCACAGAATCTGCTCAGCACCTTCTAAGTCTAAGAGAACTGAACGGAGCATTGACTCTGGGCTGGCAGTGCTGCAGTCTGGTTAGTTGCATCAAATGCTGTTTCTTACTGAGTACTTGTTTTGCAAAATGCTTTCTTTGAGGAGAATCTGTAACAGTATAAGCTGGAGGTGGCTGCAACTGCATTGCTATCTCTGAAACAGAACAGGCATCTTTAGGATCAGTAGTTCTCAAACTTTCAGCAGTGTGTTTCTATAAATATATTTTGGCTGTGGTTTTTTAAAGTGGGCTCTTCGGATCCAATTTCCTGAGGTCCACTGGTTGACAGGTAGAAAAATACTTATTTTTTTCCTTCAGATTTTAATAACAATGAAAAAGCGTACAAGCTTCATGGTCAAGACAGGACAGTGGGTACAAAAAAATTGTTATCTTAAGGCAAAATTTACTGTCAGGGAAAATGGAACATTCCTTCTGAACTCACGAACTGGTAGTGCATGTGCAGGTTGGTTGTAGATGGTTGCTACAATAAGGCTTCTTTCATACAGGTGTGTTTATGCCCCAGGCTTGCTGGCCACAGTCCATTCCATTTACAGAAGCTGAATTAAACAATAACTACCGCATTGCAAAAAGAAGAAGGAAAAAAAAAAAGGTGAGCGTCAAAGGAGATGCCTGAGAGCTTTGTTAGGGCCAAGAAAAGCCCTGTTGCAGTTGTCAGAGCTTGTTGATGTTGCAGAGAACGGCACTTTTTTTTTTTCTGCTGGATTTTGTGGTTCTGCCTTAGGAAAGAAAGTAAAATAGAACGGAAGAACAAAGTCCTACTCTATAAATCAGCAGCTGCTCCTTGCCAGATCAAAGGAGTGACATTTTTGCTCCTGGACTACTTGTCCACTTTAGGTGCTTGACAGACAGCTAACAGCTGGCCTGTTACATAGTATAGGAGAGTTGGGCTACATCTTCTTCAGAGTAGATGACAAGCTAATCAGAGATATCCATAGCACAGGACATGGGAGTGCACCTTGATCTCTTCAAACATACCCAGTACATGACTGCTAAACACCTTTATGCATTTTTGGCAAGTTCCTGCTTAGGTAGTTTCCACTGAAAAGTAAGAAGGAGAATTAGTGCCTTAATCTAATTTGATCAGGGAAGTTAAACAGATGTTAAATTTGTTGACAACTCTCCTTTTCAGGTCAATTTAGAACTGGCTAAAAAAATTTAATATGAAACAGTTAAAAAGATGTGTAAAATACTTCAATGTGATATTATTCGAAGACTACACTTTAAAAAAAAAAAAAAGGTTACCTAAAATGAGGCCCCTCAACTCCTGTGTAAGAAGCTAGATAAGCTGATTGTGTTTTCAAGACTGCTGGACCCTCATTAGTTTTGAAAATCTTTTCCTATGAGTTTAAGATGATAAATTAACACATCTTTAAATGCATGAGTTACTTAAGATTTTATAGGAGATCTGTTATCTACCTTTAACATGGATGTGTAAGTGCTAGCAAATCAAAGCGCATGCCAAATTAGCTAAAATTGTATTTAGCATCTCCACAAGACGTATGTACACAAACCTGGAATTTTAATGTCAGTAGTAAAAATTTCAAAGTGATTCAGTTTCTAGTTGATTCCCATCTGCAATAAATCAAGTGCAGGATGAGGTTATATACTACAGCTTATGTCTATTGACTTTGCATTTTATCTGTAAGGTATGAATAGCTAAGGAAGTATGTCTGTTTGTCTCCTCCCTTCCCTTCAAGTACCTTTAAAAGATCATTTTTACGGTGCATGATAAATAACCGTATATGAATAATCTGATGGCACTCGTGGAAGAGTAACAGCCATCGCCGGTGCGCGCTACGTGGCTTCAGGTGTGACTGCACGCACTGCAAGGCGCTTGTTACCCGCCAGAAGCCCAGGGGGAAGAGGGGATGATACTTTTCCACTTAAGCTGAGGTTTCTGAGAGCTTGCGAGGAAACCTGCGCCCACCCCGCGGCAGGCGCGGCTGAGGAGCGGGAACTCCTCAGCACCTTCACGCCGACAGACGTGCCGCCCTCCCACCGCCCTCCTTCTCAGCCGGGTTTCACGGCGTGCCCGCTGCCCCGGACAGCCCCGTCCCCACCTCGGCACCGAGTAACACCAGAGCCCGGCCGCAGCGCTACCTGGCGCTCTGGGTGCAGAGGAGGCCGCCGTGCCCCTGGGGCAGCGGCACCCCCGGGCCCGGCCCGGCTGCGGTGCTCTGGCCCCACCTCATGGCGCCCTGCTGCACAGCGGGAGGCCTCACCTGGGGCCACCGCAGGCTGAAACTCGGGGCGAGCCCAGTTTTGCAGCGGGGAGTGGCAGCGCTTCTCTTCCCAGCACCGCTGGCTACCGAGCCCGAGCGCGGGCTGGCTTCGGCCTTGGCGCTGGGCCCCCACAGCCCTGGGCCGGTGGCAAGGCCGATGGAAGCAGCGGCGCGCAGGCCGGCATGGGGCCTCCAGGTTCGTGGGGAGCACCAGGGAGCCCCGACTGCGAGTGGGGCCTCCTGGACGTCTGCCTTCGTGGCAGGGAAAGGGTCCTGCGCGCAAGCCCCTGCCCCAGGAGCCAAGGCAGGGTGGCTCCACCGGGTTTGTGCTGCAGCGCAGGTGCTCCCCGTGACAGGCACCAGGTCCTTCCTTGGCAGAGCCAAAGCCTTCCCCCGCACTCCCAAGAGGTAACCTGGTAACCGAGAGTTACATGCTTAACGAGATGGATTTTCTCTGAGGTGAATAGATGCCCCTCTTGCCAATTCTCATGATTTTATCACAAGGCTCAAGTTATTTCATGTTAACTCGAGGTCCCAGCTCCAGGAGACAATGGTTACATGAGAATCTTTCCAAGTAAGTTTCTAGATTTTGTGGCTGAGAAGAGCGGTTTAAAAATGTGGTGCAATGACTGAAAAACTCACAAAATAAACACCGAGAAGAGCTCTGTTTAAATTTCTGTGTTTTTAGGACAGTCTCACAGTTACGGGACGGGCAAATTCATGATTTCCAACAATTGGCAGCTCTGAGTGACATAATGTATTTTTAGGAGCTCCAACATAAACATACAAGATGCGGCAGAGGTCTTCGGGATGGTTAGCGCCTGCCTCGGGCTGCCTGGCACCCAGCTTAGTTGCTCTCTGTCATCTTCTGGAGCTTTCTCTCCACCAAACATGGATGCTGACTTAGGTCCTCTGAATCACACCTTTGACAGATGTGAGATGTCTAAATTAGCTTCAGGAAATCAGTTTAAACAGCCCATAACTCCCCTTCTCTAAAAAGGCTGTCCAAAACTATGTGAAGTTTTGTCAGGGAATGACGCTGCCTGTCCCTCCCTCTTCCTCACAAAACCAATCATGTAAGTGACTCCATTTCTCAATATTCATGACTTAGGGAAGCCTTGTTTAGATGGCTCATTTCCAGGTGACTAACTCAGCTTTTTTAATTTCCAATAAGGAATGCCGCAAATAAGAGTTGGTAACCAGGTGTGGCATAGATTCAGCGAAGCATAAACAAGGGCTTTTTCATCTATTTTTGTACACACACATAAAGAAGGACGCCTAAACCTAATTCTGTCAGTTTAGAATACATGTTGCAGGGAGAAGTTAAATAAACTAAGATAACTAGATTTTACTTGCTTAGATAAAAGTTTGGGTGATAGACAAAGACTGCTGTAAAGGCAGGGGGGTGTATATTGATAAAAGTGTTTCTGCAAATTAGTCTTTTCTAATGCATTCTTTCAGACTGCTCTGATCTGCTCAGGACTTCTGAAATGATTCTTTCAGCCTGGGAAAGAAGTAATTTTCTAGGTTACTTATGAAAGCATTTTTTGTGACTTAGATATAATATTTCACTGGCTATTTTCCCTTCCAAATTAGGGCACTCTTGGGCAATAAGGGATCAGTGTAGGATATACTCTTGACCTAAACACTGACATAGTCATAGTCCAAATACTGAAATATCATTTAGGCAAAGATTTATTTTCCTATCCAAGGTGAAAACATTTGAAATATTTTTTAGAATGCATTCTTAGGCTCTTACTCAGCAAAATGTTGAAGCAGGTGCTTAAACCCCATTTATTCATCAAGCTCAGCTCCCATTTACCTAGGTTTGATGAGAGCCAAGCTTCTCATCTAGGTTTGGCAGGTTTTTGAAAAATATTGCTAGGCTGTTCCTCTGAGTACCTAAAAATTTTGAAGATTAGGCATTATATTCAGATGACAGAAAATAAACAGTTTTAACCCTACATTATTGTTGTTATTGTTGTTACTTTTAATTTTATTATTTCTATGGCTAAGCCTGTGACAATGTTCATTCAGTATCTCTGTTCTTTTCAAGGGAAAGAGCGGAAGTGTCTTCCTGGGCTAAAATCTAAATTGAGGCAAAACTTTCCTTGTCATTAATCCTTTTAGAGAACTGACTGGGAACTTGTCTCACAAATTTGTTTATTTCTCTGTTTTTCACATAAGGAATTGAGAACCCATTTATGCAGTGGCTGGTTTGTTAAATAAATGCAATATTTTAACACCTTATTTTCTGGGATGGATATTTTAAGTGGAAAGCCAGACTGAAGACTGATACTGAAAAGTTTTGTGTTGTACGTGATGGCTCTGTGTGGTTCCTCAGTCTCTCAGAAGGAGCAATCTACTTTGCTGCAGGGGACTGGTTCAGTTTTGCACCAGTTCATCTCACAGAAGATACTGGGAGTGTAGACAAGTGACTGGAGTTAAATACCACTCTCTGCTTGAGTTCAGACTAGACCCCAAGTTGGGGCTGAACTGTAGTTTCCGAAGCTTTCATGCAATTCATCCTCCTGAAACAAGACCTGTTGTGACCCTACGTACTTAAAGTTAAATTACCATGATAGCCACAGAGTAAAGCTGGAGATGTTTTTATTCTGATTACCAATCAGTACAGCCACTAACAGTTCATTTCGAGAACTAATCTTACTCAGATTCAGTTATGGAGTGGTCACGATGTTTTGAGATACATGTACAGTATGTATAAAAAAGACAGAGGAAACAACAACAAAATTATTTTTTAATGTGCCAGACTTGAGCAAGCCGACTAGGAGATCTCTATTTGCTGTTTATTCTCTTTTGCACTTTGCAGAAATATCTCTCTGTGATTTTATCTGAACATTATTTATTGTAAAAATAAAATGTATTATGTAAATGTGACTTTAACGTCATTTGATATGACTTGAGATAAAATATGATAAATATATGAAGAAGATTAATTACAGGGCTTCCTGTAAAATACAGAATACATGTTTATTTTGGACAAAGAAAACCAAGGCTCTATTTGAAGAGATGCAATTAAATGCATATATTTAGATTATATTGTCATGCTAATTAGCAATGGTAGGAACCAATTAGGACTAGGGCTACCAAATCACCAGACTACATTGCATATTCACTAGTATACCTTTACTGCTCTACTGGTTTTTGCTGGAAGCAGATAAAAATGAAATGCGTTCTTTTGAAAGTCCATATTGTTGCGCATTTTGAGCCAAATTTTGTTCGTTGTGCTTTCATAAATTGTCCCACAAAAGTTACCGGAACTACTTGTGTGAGAAAGACAGACCCTGGCTGTAGGAAATATATGTGGCTGGTTTAGGTAGCAACTGAAGAAAAACACAAGACGCAAAAAAACCTTCTTTCAGTTCAAATGGCTATTGTTTGAATAAGCGAGGTCGGTAATCTGTCATTTGCAAAACGCTGGAAGTGAGATTTTCATTAAACGTAGTATGTCAATGACATGTATTTCTCAACATTACACACCTCATTTATCATTCTGGAATGAGGACCAAGTACCATATGAATGTAGAGTTTGTGAAGGTATCGCCTCACAGCCCCGGAGGCTGATGACCCCTCTTTATCTACACAGCAGGTAAGGCACAAACAGTGGCAATGTGAGCTCTCTTTGCAGTCCCTTGCCAGTGTGCCTGACTGCTAAGCTGGGGGAACAAAGGAGAGATAGCATATGGATAGCAGATTGTAGGAGCGCTGAAAGAGGACTGAGGAAATCTATGTTGGGTGTGTGGCTCTGCCAAAGATCTCTTGTATGACTTTGGCCTTGTCACTTAATCTCCTTCTGTCTCCGTTCCCCTTTGCAAACAGGGAGAAGGCGTCTCTCCTCTCCCCCAGGCTTTGCCTGGAAATCTGTTCAGACCGAGAGTTCTCTTGGACGGTGTGCTTGTGCAGCATGGGGTGGAGTAAGACTGAGCTTCCTTGGGTCCTCTAACTGCTGCTATCATCCAAATAATAGGAATTACTATTAACAGAAGAGTAACAAAGAAATCCACGTCTCGTTGATAGATTTTACTCATCTTTTCAGGCCATTCAATCTTTGGCCTCTGGGTGAAGGGTATGAACAAGGCAGGCAATTAGTGTCAGGAACAGAGCTGTGAATTCTTCTTTTATAGGGTTCCAAATTATGCTGGAAATAGTGGCATTGGTGTTCTCTTTTTTCACCTGTCTCTTAATGCCTTTTGAAGACATTTGTGCCAAAATAACATCACGGTGTTTCTGCAATGCACGAACTGAAGTGCTGTGCAAAAGGCTGTATTTTGCTTTACTTTGGCCCTGGAGATGGCTCCCTGAGGGATTCAAAAAAAGCCCTCAAAAAATGTAAAGGCTAGGGCAGGGACTATGGTTTCTACATCTCTGTTATGCACTGTGCATATTTATGGGGCAGTATAAAGAATAAATAATAATCCACAAACACTGCATTCTGTGCCCTTGTCTACCAATTGTGCTGATGCATTATGTGATGTCGCTACTGCTAATGAAACTAGGATCTGATTTTTAGCTTCACCTGAAATGTATGTCTGTTTTGCACCTGCAATTTTGCAAATATAAATAATTTCGTATGTAATTTTTCAGACATACCCATTGGTGGGTATAACTGATGCCGCTTACGGACAGGATTTTTCAGAGGAGGCGTAGAAAAGGAATTTCAAAATGATCTGGATGCCTAAAGCCTCTGTGCTCTTATATCTTTCTAAGTATATGACAGTGTATCTTCTCTTCAGACAAAGTGTTGCTGGTCTAGGGGACATCATTTGCACCTGCAGTTACGCACGAGTGCAAAAGAAAAATGGAGAAATAATGAAATCAGAAATCAAACCCAAGCGCTATTTTTTGCAAGATTTACTGGACAAATGTGATCACTTTTATAGCTATTTTTTTCTGTAGGGAAATAAAGATTGCAGGAGTCACTACGAGGGCTTTAACTCTCATTTCCAAAACGAGTAGAGAATTGCCTGTATGTAGAGTTCAGAGTGAAAGGCTGGCTTTATCCACATCAGCGGAGTAAAATAAGGCCAAGCTCTTTTGGGAGTGAATGGCTGGGCAGGACTGGGTTTTCAACACCCGTCCCAAACGGCTGACTCTGCGGTGGCTGTCGAATATGTAAGAGTGGAGTGGAGTATCCCAGTCTGCCGCTCACGGAGGTAAAGCAGTTGTCACCTGAAACCCTTCAGGACTTAGAATTTTCTTAATGCTCTGCCTTGTTGTGCGAGCCCATTGAAAGAACACTTCAGAGGGCACCCATTTCTTACTAATGTAAACTTTCTGAGGAGTATCCAAAGATATGACCTCTGGGTGAACCTTTAACCTTCCCCTTAATTATTTGTTTGAAGACAGTGTCGAGTTCTCCCGCTGAGAGCCAAGGCCCATAATGCTTCGCAGCCCTGTGAGCCGGGGTGTGTGTGCAGGGAAGTGGAGAGGGACATAAATAAGGGGACCACCAGATGTAAATAATAAAAGTGGTTGGGGTTTAAATAAAAAACGAAAAAGCAATTTGGGTTCCCTGAAGAGTGGCCTGATTGAAGAAAAGGGGTTAGTAAGACGGAAAGTGTGTGCGGGTGGGGGGATGTTTCTGTTGTCTGTGATTTTTTACAGGCCTAAATAAGCGTTCATTCCATTCTTTAAAACCTTGCCATCTGTATACACCATTAGAAGCTCATAGGAGAAGAGAAAACAGTCTTATCAGGCTTTCCTGCTAATCTCTATTGGCCTTAACTTTAGCTGATAAAAGGCGTGCTGGACGGAGGAGGTTCGGGTCAGGCTCCATTTGGTCAGCACAGTAACGTTACTGGAAAGTAGCTCAGCAAATTAAGTCCTGTGGCGGACCTTTGTCTTTGAGGATGGAAACACGCCTTGAAATCACAGCGCTGGGGTAGGAGCTGCCTTCGCCGTGCTGCAGTCAGAAGGGAATAAACAAGTACATCGGCTGTGTCTGAGTTTTTATTTTAATACCTGAAGTCATGACTAATTCTGAGGCAGGATGACATTTCTGACAACTGAATTATACTTTTCCTAAAGAATAAAGAATGTCTTTTGGATGTAAACAGAGAGATGCAAAAGAGCCCTTTAGTGTTACTTGTAGCATTTATGCATCTGTCTAATGAAATTTCCACGACTGTGATTACGGAAGATGCAATCGAAGGTGTGCCACCGTCTTTTATTATCTGCGGAGGAATTTAACCGGGGGGCGGGAGGGAGGGAGGGAAGCGCGACAAAAGGCCTTGCAGAGTTGATGCTATATAAAGGCTAGCAATTTACTAAATGAGCAGATGAACTTAGTTTTCAGTTAACTGACTGAAAGACTTCGCTAGGCGTTGGATCGGGCCCAATGGCAATTATTGGAGGCTGTTTTGGATGATGGGCATGTTAGTATTTCTGAAGAGGATTAAACACTAGTATTCGACTTCATTAGCACTCCTTAAGGGTCACCAGCCGAAAGCCTGAGCTGTGAAATAGCACACAAAACCTGCGCGAAGGCTCCAAAGTGTTCTCAAACACAAAGAGGGCGGACAAAAACAAGCGTGGCTCCTGAGTGATAGAAAATTGCCCTGTTTTGAAAGAAACTCTGTGAATAGGCAAGTTTTAAAATTATTTTAGGGAAATTAATTTGGCTTAGCTTGTGCCGATGTGTATCGCTGCGCATTAAGCTAATAAGAAATATGCAAGCACTTATTTTTGGATTACCGGCAAAATTAAATCCAGGCTCCGCAGCCAACTAACTGCCTTTACCAGCGCTCAAAAGCCTCGGCAACCGCCCGGGTTTGAGATTAAAAAAAAAAAAAAAAGAGGCTATTTTGGGCCTAATATTAACCACATGTACCTGCGAGTGGGGGTTTCTGGCGAGTTGAAAGGTGCCCGGGCGTAGGGCGGGCGGTGGCCGCGCGCGGGGTGTCCCCGCTGGCCGCAGAGGTCGCCCCCGGCTGGCACTGACCTCCAGACGACCCCCGCCTTTACAGGCTCCGACTGCAGGAGTTGCAGAAGAGCAGAAGTCTTTCTGGGCCGGCACTTATTGCTGCTGCGCTGGTGATAAAACTTCAGACAGCCTAATTGATGGCTTTGCTGACCTAACGATACCTTGTGAAAGCACGGAGTGGCAAAGCCTGGTCCTCATTTATGGCCAGCTGCAAGGGTAGCTGGATCCCTAGGATGGAAAGGGGGGGAAAAAAAGTCTCCCAGCCTGTGAACTTTAACCAGGTTCCGAGCCACTCGGGGAAGTTAAAGAAACAATTGTCTTTTCACACAAGTTTTCGGCCGCGTTTACTTGTCCAAAGCCTTCTGGCAAATCCAGCTTTAAGCTGGCTAGTAAGATAAGCGTGTTACCGGTTACAATTTCTACGCACTCAGAGGAAAATCCTTTAAAGTGAAATTATACTCTGTTAAAAAAGCAACGCGAAGCAAAACGCGCTGCCGCACCACGCTAAAATCCTGTCAGTTTTAAAGCAGAGGTGTTCTCAAAACACAGAAGCAAGCTGATGAAAGGACTTCTATTCTTTGTATTCTGTTGCAGGTTTATTAATGCCAGAAGAAGAATAGTACAGCCTATGATTGACCAGTCAAATCGAGCAGGCAAGTTCCAAGTAGTATCTGTATTCAAGTCCCACAGGCGCAAATCCTCATCAAGTTATTCTTTGGGAGTCCCATCACCTGGTAAATAAATGCTCCAACCAGGCATTCTGGGAGATTATTTTTTTTTTTCTTATGTCCCCAGAATTCCGCTGTAGGAAGCAACTTCGCTAATTGGTGCTAATTGGAGATTTCCCACCCTGACTCTACTGAAACTGCTTTTTATTTTCTCTCTGAATTGGTAATTGGGTACAAGTAGTAGTGCCACAAGCAGTTTGTTTGACTGTGAGCTCTTGAATTACTCATTGCTTGTCTGCATCCAATCAGCAGGACAATCCCATTTTCTTGCTACCCACAACTCCTTGGTGTATGCATTGCTTTCACTTCTGGAAGGCGAGCTGTAAAACTCATTGTATCCATTCATTTGCTTTGACTATTCACAATATGCTACTAATGCAACATGGTACCATACTGCCAGAAAATATTAAAAGATTATTACTTTTGTTTAAGAATGCACCAGATATGTTCCCAGTAAAACATATGATTTTTGTAACAATACCTCTTCTACGTTTCTATTAAAGCACTCGGAAAACGTAACTCTCTACACAACAACTGGTGCCGCGTTAATCATTCCACTTTGTAATATGCATTTCCTCGGCATACTAGGGAGTTGTGGTTTC